>NC_092786.1:54039755-54159755 GCF_047496795.1 Chiloscyllium punctatum
CGACATGGGCAGAGTCAGATTACTGTTACTATTGGATCCTCCTTCTTTTGGTGCTACTGCCAAATGCCCTATCCAAAAGACGAACGTTGCTATAACTAACGATTTGAGAACAGTAAGGTTCCTGACATCTTTTCTAAAAACATGTATCCTTTTGAAAATCTAACTCTAGTTAATTGTAGAGTTTATTCATGTTTGGAATCTTAGCAGTGACCAATAACTTTAAAAAGAGCACTGAATTAGGAATCTCCAAGTAGCATTGTTGCAATCTGGTAATTAGATTCACAGAATGCCTATAGTGCAGAAAGACAACATTTGGCACATCAAGTCTGTATTGACCCTCCAAAAAATTCCCACGCAGATGTTCACCCTATCCCCATAGGGAAAGAGAAAAGAATCCATCTGGATGCTCAATCCTGGTTGTTATCCAGTGCCTCCCTCTTAACATGATGAGACCGAGACAGAACCAAGTCTGGACTCATGGTGATTCTGTAGGGCAATAGATTCAAATGGATAAAGTAATTGGAAAGGAAACCCCTCAAGAGGTTGTCAATTAAAAAAATTCAAGTGGAGATCAAGGGCATTTAAGAAGTAATTCAGTATCTGGACTTGAATGTGGAATTCTACAGCCGCATTTGCAAAAAGAGAAGTTAAAGGCAGAAGTAGATGCATTAAATATTTACATTAACTAAGGCAGGAAATTCTTTGCAGGAGATAGAATTAAATTACGGAAGGACAAGGTGGAAGGAAGAATGACTATTTGGCTTCAAAACAAAGATTTGTAGGCCATCACTGGTTGCCATTGGTTTCAGTTCCTATGGCGTTGTTATGCCAATCGTAGGATTTACGCACATCAGCAAGGCTGAATGTTTACTGCAATCAAATGAATGTGTTTAAGGAAACAGCGTTCTACTTGAGCTATTGACTGACACAATACCACTTATCAGCTTGTGAATGTTTGATCTAATTTCTCAACTCATGAGCTAGAATTGCAAAATTGCAGCTACAAGAAATATTTACAAGGTTATTGTGCAAGTTAAAAGGGTTCACTGTTGACAAAGTGCAAGTTATTTTGTCAGCCTTATCTTGATCACAATTTCAGATTACACTCGCTAACATTCGTCCCTCAGGAGACTCTGACACAGAATACGTTGGTTTCATTGCTGTTTCAGGGAACCTTGTGGGGAAATTGGTTGTCACATCTATCTACATTAGGATGTGACCATTTCTCCCTCTCTATTACACTCTGGCAATTATATCTTTTCATTCACTTCCAATTTTCCACCTACTTACATCTTCAAAAGATGCTGTTAAGCCCTAAACATTTTCTGCCAAAGAGTTCAGGTAGCTCAAGCAATTATTTCACATTGGACCGCCAAATTAGCAGGAACAATAGAACAACATTGACATCAAGGACAGTTGACTAAAAACTTATCTTAATGTAGGTAAGCAAGGTAGAAGAGGGCAGAAATGTTTAGGAGTGAATTTGAGAGCATGTGTTGAGGCATGCACAAGAGACCAAAACGAGAAAAGCAGAAATCTTGAAAGATTGTTCAAGTTTGCATAAAGATTTGTAGCTCGGCTGCTGGCTGTTGTGGTTATGGGTATGTTCACCAAGCTGGGAAGTTGATTTGTAGACATTTCATCCCCTGTCTAGGTGACATCCTCAGTGCTTTGGAGCCTCCTGTGAAGTGCTCTGTCTCTTCTAGAATTTATTTGGTTCTGTTCCTGCTGCTTCCAGTTGCTGGTTCCGGTACTTTGTTGCAGCGGTCAGTATATTGATGGAGGCTGTGGAGGAAAGCCATGCTTCTAGAAATTCTCTAGCAGTTTTCTATTTGACTTGTTGTATGTTTGTTGCATTGTCCCAGTCGAGTTTGTAGTCCTTGAAAGATTGTGGTGATTGAAGAGACTATGAAAATCAGTTGGCGAATACCTCAGATGAAATTGAAAACAAGGATGAAAATTTTAAATCTAGGTGTTGCTTAACACCAAATGTTGCATCCTGCTGTTACTAAGCTGAGTTTTCTAACTCAACTGAGACTAAAGCATTGATTTTAAGATTGTCCTGGTCAGAATAGGACATCTGGCAACGTATGTGTGAGAGAGAAATAGGATCGACATTTTAGGCTAATGACTTTTAATCAAAGCTTCATTATTCACTAAGTGGATTTGCCAGTAGGGAACCTCAATTTTTGAGTGCTTTTTTTTGTCCAAAAAGAAACACACAGTTAAAGAACAACTTAAAGCATTATCCACCCAGAAACTAAAACAAAACTCTTCATCACCAATCAATAAATCCACCAAAGAACATTATTCTAAAATAAATACTACCCGTGGAAACAACTAAAGCCCATCTAACTAAGATAGAGGGAGTGTCCATATGCACACTTGCACACAATACTCTTGCTTGTAGGCAGGGCTGGAGGTATTGAGTTAACAATGCACAAAGCAGACATCACATTGTACTCCTGAATCCTCTCTGGAGGATATAATGTTCAATTAACAGTTTGCAGCATCCTTGAGCACAGGTGAGGTCCTGGAAGACTGGAGAATTGCTAATGTTGTCCACTTGTTTAAGAAGGGTGGCAAGGATATCCAGGTAATTATAGACTGGTGAGCCTGACTTCAGTAATGAGCAGCATGGTTTTGTGCAGGGAAGGTCATGTCTTACAAACCTAATAGAGATTTTAAGGAGGAGACAAAGTTAATTGATGGGGGAAGGGCTGTAGTCTATATATACATAGACTTTAGTAAGGCGTTTGATAAGGTTCCCCATGGTAGGCTAATGGAGAAAGTGAAGTCGCATGGGGTCCAGGGTGTTCTAACTAGATGGATAGAGAACTGGCTAGGCAACAGGAGACAGAGTAGTAGTGGAAGGGAGTTTCTCAAAATGGACAACTGTGACCAGTGGTGTCGCACAGGGATCCGCGCTGGGACCACTGTTTGTGACATATATGTGATCTGGAGGAAGATATCGGTTGCCTGATTAGCAAGTTTGCAGATGACACTAAGATTTCTGAAGTAGCAGATCATGAATGGGACTGTCAGAGAATACAGCAGACTATAGATAGATTGGAGAGATAGGCAGAGAAATGGCAGATGGAGTTCAATCAAGGCAAATGTGAGATGATGCATTTTGGAAGGTCCAATTCAAGACCGAACTATACAGCAAATGGAAACGTCCTGGAGAAAATTGATGTACAGAGAGATCTGGGTGTTCAGATCCATTGTACCTTGAAGATGGTAATGCAGATCAATAGAGTGGTCAATAAAGCATACAACATGCTTTCCTTCATTGGATGGGGTATTGAGTACAACAATTGGCAGGCCATGATACAATTGTGGTTCGGCCACATTTGCACAGTTCTAATCACCACGTTACCAATAGGATAAAAGGATGTGGATGCTTTGGGGAGAGAGGGAGGGAGAGGGAGAGGGAGGGAGGAGGGGAAGAGAGAGAGTGAGAGAAGGAAGGGGGAGGGAGGGAGGAGTGAGAGAGAGACATGGAGAGAGAGATGGAGAGAGAGAGATGGAGAGAGAGAGAGAGAGAGAGAGAGAGAGAGAGAGAGATGGAGAGAGAGAGATGGAGAGAGAGAGAGATGGATTAAAAAAGTCTTAGCTGAGCAAAGAGAGAGAGAAGAAAGAAAGGGAGAGAGATTTTGAACTTCAGAAGTTGTGAATTAGTCAGGATCCTACACTACAAAACAAAGAGTAGATCACACTGGGAATAATTTACCACAGGTGATAAAAGAAGCCCAAGAGGGTGAAAAGGTGGTGAAAGGCCTCAGATGTTTCCACTGTGATGATGGGACACGTAAAGTCATAGTGCTGGTCACTGAAGAAAGGCATTGTGGGAAAAGATGTGGTAACAGAGGCGAAGCCGGTGGAACTAATGAAAGTAGTAAAGGAAACCCCAAGAAAAGTAACAGTGCACAGCCTAGGCAGGGGCTGGGTATTCAGTTAGTGTCTGATCTCTATAAAGTCTTCGTCTATGTGCGTAAAGTGTACTCAGGAAGAACAGAGGGGGAAAAAGGCAAGAAGTTATGATTTTGAGAGATACAGGATCTAATCAGTCTCTAATAGTAAGAGATGAATGTATTTGCACACTTTCTGACATTACCCAAGAGGGTGGTAATTTGTGGAATAGATGAACAGAAATTTAGCGTTCCCCTGTGTAAGATCAGGTTGGAGAGCCAACTCAAGACTGGGGAAGTAACAGTGGGAGTTATTGACAGTGTCAATTCCAGGAAGAGAGCTTGTTCTTGGGAATGATTGAGAAGGATCCAAGGTGAGAGTGACACCCCACGTTGTGGAGAAGCCAAAGGAAGACCAGGGAACTGAGGAGTTAAAAGGAAAATACCCTGGAACTTTTCCAGACTGTAGTAACAAGATCCCACTATCATAAATTACTGCAAGAAGCAAAAACGAAAGAGAAAGACGAAGGAGTTGAGGTTCAGTTAGTGGACACCCTGTTGGATGTGATGCTGCAAGAAAAACCTGAACAGGTATAAATGTTTAGTCCTGAAAGGCAAATGGACTTACAACAGAAAGACGAGACTACACCCAACCCCCCCCCCCCCCCCCCCACCCCCAGGAAAACAGTCAGAATGTATTCCTGAGGGTTATTATCGTAAAGATAGAATCTTAAGACAAAAATGGAGACCATGGCAGGTCAGCGCAGAGGAGGAATGGGCAGAAGTGCACCGGATTGCATTGCCGGTGCGGTACAGATAGCTAGAATTACTAGTAAGAGGTCATGGGGTTATGAGGAAGACTCAGGCTAAGATCCAAAAGCACTTCTATTGCCGGGACTACACAAAGATGTGGTTAAATTTTGTCATACTACGTGCCAAATGATGGGTAAGCCACAGGCAATAATAAAATCAGCACCTTTGTTGCCAATTCCTGCATTCGAAAAACCTTTCACATGAGTTATGATTGACTGTGCCCTCCCTAAAACTAAAAGTGGGAACCAGTACTTGCTAACCATAATGGATGTGTCTACCAGATTTCCAGAGGCAATTTCATTATGGAGTATCAAGGCAAAAAGGGTGGTGGAGGAGGAGTTAGTAGCTTTCTTACCACAGTACTGGCTACCCAGAGAGATCCAGTTAGACCCAAGGGTCTAATTTTACTGCTAGGCAGTTTAAAGAAGTCATGGATACAACACTTTAAATCAAGTGTGTACCATCCTGAATCGCAGGAAGCTTTGGAAAGGTGGTATCAGACCCTGAAGACCATACTGTCAAGATTACCTGAATGACTGGGATAAAGGTATCCTATTCGTATTGTTTGCCATTAGAGATGCCCCAAACAAATCTACTCCGTTTGCTCCCTTTAATATTTGGATACGAAGTGAGAGGGCCTTTGAAACTAATTAAAGAAAAATTGACAGGACTGAAGTTGGAGATCTCACAATTGGATTATGTAACTGGGGTGAGGGAGAGATTAAATCAGTTAGGTGAGTTAGCTGAACAGCACCTGAAGAGAGCACAGCATAGAATGAAGCAGGTGGCAGATTAAAACTCTAAAATTCTGACTTTTCCCATGAGTTAGTATTGTGGGTTTTGGTATTGTTACCAGTGATAGGAGATCCCTTCAAAGCCAGGTCCCTGTCAAACTGAGAAAAAGAAAAAGCCAGGTAAACTATCTGGTAAAGGTGCCAGATAAAAAAAAAACTTTAATTGGGTACCTCCTTTGAATATGTTGAAACCTTACTATAATAGACAGATAACTGGAGAAACAAGTGTTAGTTACTGCCCCGTAGCATGAGGAATCAAATCCAGATGTCATCGAGGTTGATGTGCCTCAAAAGACGTTAAACAACAAAGAAGTCCTTGATGAGTGGGATAGGTTAGTGAACCATCTATCTTGGGAGCAAAGAAGCCTATTGAAAGATTTGTTGCAGTAGGATGAGGACATATGCAGGAAGATGATGGGGAGGACTAATACTGTTGTGCGTGAGGTGGAAGGAAGGAATGCTGTTCTGACAAAACAACACGCCGACAGACTTAATCCTCTCAAAGCCATACAGGTCATAGAGATGTACAGCATGGAAACAGATCCTTCAGTCCAAACTCATCCATGCCGACCAGATAGCTCACCCCAATCTAGTCCCACCCGGCCCATATCCCTCCAAACCCTTCCTATTCATATACCCATCCAGATGCCTTTTAAATGTTGCAACTGTACCAGCCTCCACTACTTCCTTTGGCAGCCCATTCCACACATGCGCCATCCTGCACGTGAAAAAGTTGCCCCTTAGGTCTCTTTTACATCTTTCCCCCCTCACCCTAAACCTATGCCCCCTAGTTCTGGACTCCCACACTACAGGGAAAATACTGTTTATTTATCCTACCCATGCCCCTCATGATTTATACAGTTAATGGGAAAGTCCAGGGGAGTGTTGCTGAACAGAGAGATCTTGGAGTGCAGGTTCATTACTTTCAATGAACAGAGTCACAGGTAGATGGGATAGTGAAGGCATTTGTAATGTTTTCCTTTATTGGTCAGAGCATTGAGTATAGGAGTTGGGAGGTCATGCTGTAGCTATACAGGACAATGGTTAGGCCACTTTTGGAATATTGTGTGCAATTCTGATCTCCCTTCTAATGGAAGGATGTTATGAAATTTGAAAGGGTTCAGAAAAGATTTACAAAGGTATTGCCAGGGTTGGAAGATTTGAGCTACATGGAGAGGCTGAACAGGCTGGGGCTATTTTCCCTGGAGTGTCAGATGCTGAGGGATGACCTTATGGAGGTTTATAAAATCATGAGGGGCATGGATAGGGTAAATAGACAAGTGTCTTCTCCCCCAGGTGAGAGAGTCCAAAACCAGATGGCACACGTTTAAGGTAAGAGGGAAGGATTTAAAACGGACCCAAGGGGCAACTTTTTCTCACAGAGGGTGGTGCATGTATGGAATGAGCTGCCAGAGGATGTGGTGGAGGCTGGTACAGTTACAATATTTAAAAGGCATCTGGATGAGTATGTGAATAGGAAGGGTTTAGAGAGATATGAGCTAAATGCTAGCAAATGGGACTGGATTAGGTTAAAATAGCTGGTTGGTGTGGACGAGTTGGATCGTAAGGTCTGTTTCCGTGCCGGATATCCCGATGACTCAAAGTACTGGCCCAGCCAGTGACATCTACACCTCACAAAATATATCAAAAAAATTGGCAGATATACGGAACACTTTTCCACAAACAGCAATTAATTAATGGGGAAAATGCAGATCCACGGTAAGGTCAACTGCGATCTCACAATGATACAATTAAATGGCAGACTCCTAATTCATGTTCACACTAACTTGGAAGAACTCATTCAATCCCGAACCATCCTGAAATAAACGATCTCTGTTTAAATTAGGAAGGAAAACAAAATTAGCAGCCTGGTTTCTTGCTCACAATCACTATCCAATAATTAACTCCTCACCACCAAAGCGCATACGCCCAGATATCTGGAGAGAAGGAAGTTATAATGTCACATGCAGATAGACAAACACATGCTCTAGTGTCTCGGAAGCTGCAACAAGAAGTACCACGCCTTTAGCGGAGAGTGGCATACCTGAAGATTTTAAAAACTCTGCTAATTATGTGAAAGCCCTTCAATGCAGTTGTAGTGTTGCATTCGTCTTTCAGGTTAGTAGGTTGTACAAGAATTCATGAGTTGACACATTACCCCAGCATCCTAAGAGAAATATCCAGCCCTCTGATGAACCAGCTTTCGAACCAAATTAGAGTGTTTACTCCAAATTAGTGAAAAAAAAAACAACAGCAGCCAGATAAAAAATATATCCTATTAAGGCTGGAAAGACAGTGCATTACCTGTGTTGCAGACAGGATTTGGCAAAGATAAAGTATCAAGACAATGAGTTGGTGTAAATGTAAAATTTCTATCAGATACTGAATGATACAAGATAATATCTTAGACACTGATTTCCACATGCTAAAAAGCCCCAATCAGCACCAAACCATCAACTAAAACCTAACTTAAAAACAAAAAGTGTTGGCAAACTCAGCAGGTCCAGCAATATCTGTGGACAGAGAAACGGAGTTAATAGTTTGACTCCAAGTATTCTTCTTTGGAACACCTCAGTAGATGTTAGCTTACTGCACACATGCAAGTATATTTAAATAAACCAGTGACGTTAGCCCAAGATGACTCAACTTCCTTTTCAGAATCTGAACCACCTCAACAAACCTTCCCTTGACCATTAACGTCAGTAATGTGGTGATTAATGCTTCAATGTTGATTCTTCTGTACCTGAAGTAAAAAATGGCATGGTACTACTATCCTTAAATAACCTTAAATAACCACCTTTTCTATTTGCATTTTTTACCCAAGGGAAGGTAAGGTAAGGTATACCTGGGCCAAAAAAATACAACCTTAACATTTGTTTCATTAACAGAAAAACTTCCAAAAAGCTTACAAAAGGAAACAACACAAGTGGAAGTTGAAAAGGAGAATACCCAAATCTATTGCTGGGATGTTTTTGCTGTTTTATTACATCTAAAAGATCTCTACATTAACAAGTAACATTCATTAGGTAAACAATTGCTTTCAATGCATGAAATAAATATTTTCACGTGGTACTTTATACAAACCAACACTGGTCTACTATACTCAATTATAAAAAAAAAGCCATTTCTCTGGTTTGGCATGCGGTCACGGAAACCAGCACTGTGAAAGATTTAAGGCAGTAGAAGTATTAGAGCTGTCTTTGATACCCTCAGAGAGGATTCATTACAGAATTTACAAATTCATTGAAGAGGTGGAGTTTCATGCTTGTGACAGTTCTACTTACAGAAACACTTCCAGTATAAATACACTCTCAACACAGCCCATTCCAGCATAATTTCACAATAGGTGTCAATTAAATTATGCTGCACACAAGCTAGCTTTCTCCTTTAAAAATTTATTTCGCTTGTCAAAATGCAGCGCATGACCTGAAAGATCCAGCCATGTAAGACACACTTTATTCCAGACAGGCCCATAACCAAATTACAATAAACCAAATGCACTTCACAATCAGCCTCTTTAAAACTGGAATTTGTGAAACAAACAGAACGCTGGAAATAAGTTTAGTTAGAGCATAAAACATCTTCCTGCTGTTTCAACATCCAGCTTGTCCACTGCTAAAGCAGACCTGATATAGTAATGCATTTCTACAACCCGATACAACTCCCTTAAGTATGTCTCACTTAATCATTTTCACTGAGCTATCAATCAACTGACCCTTTGGACAGTGATACAGATTAGATTACATAATCTTCAATTGACAGAAATCAGCATGGCACCCTACCGCAGCCCAATTATATTTTTATTACTCAGGTTTCATTCATTTGCATTCTTTGGTTATAACTTGCTCCATTTCCTCATCTCTCAAATGTGTCCTCTTAATGCTGGTGTACAGTTTCACTGCAGATCACTTTCCAATACATTATTTGAATTAGCTATTGTTCAGCTCGATAGAGTGCGTCTCCAAAGGACTTTTCAACTATAGGGGGTACAAGGTCACAAAGTAGAAGTAAATTGGACATTGGCCTAATTCGAGACCTACATGTATTTTAAACAGGGTCACTAGTCAGTAATCAGAAGAAGAAACCCCAACTAAAACTTCAACTCAAAGAGGTGGCAATTTATCACGCCTCACTATACCAAGCTTGGATCCACTAACACCACAAACTTAACTTGGAACTTTCTGAGTTGTATGGCTTAAAGTTACATTGATGGGATCTGTACTCAGATGGTGTCTTTCCAACATAATTCTAAGTAGATCACTGCATACAAAAACCAGTCTTTTCTCCAGTGAACTGATTGAATTATCACACAACAGTAACAACGGAGGTGTATGATTAAGATGCAGATTATTAAATTAGTGGGTTTTATTTGTAGCCAATCTGCATTCCAAATATTTGTCTGCCAACCCTGTTTTATTGTATTCAAGCCACTGAATGTATCATGAAAGAAGAAATTGAATTCATCTGGAAAGCAACCACTTCATTTGAAGCTGTCATACATGGCAAAGATCTTAGTGCCAAATTAATGGAACATGAATTAAAACAAAGGTCATATAATAGACAGTATGATTAACTGATAAGTCAATAATGTTGCCATGAATCTCCAAATTCTAGCAGTCAAATTTCAGCTGGGAACGTATTATGTAGAAGTAGAAGGTTTGTGACATGGGACTTCAGATATGTGCACACTGAAGCTGGTGGCCTCCTTGGGATGTCGGTTATAAAACTTAAAATGCTGTTTCATGAACAGTGCTGTGCATACAATGGAAAAATAGCTTTTAAAATAGAAGTACACAAACTGGAGGCATTCTGCAGTTAGGGCTGTTCATGTAACATTGAAAGCGAAATTAATTGCTGATGTCTCTGAAGTAGGAAAGGTGTGACACAACTCACTCCTCTCTGTTAACTTAAAAACTCCTTAATGCTTGAAAAAAATGCTACTTTGTAATATGAAGCACAAATCAAAATATTGAGGAGACAGGTAACACTCAATTTAAAATTAAAACAGAAATGGCCTTTTTTTTGTGTGGGAAAATTGTACGATACTGTGCATTCTCCAAAGCTACTTCCTGCAGATGCAGAGGGAATGATATGGGAAACAATTGAGATTCTTTACATAACTTAAAAAGTATAATAAAATTATTTTGCACAAAAAAAAGAAAATACTATTGTTGTCAACCATTGACATCGCAGTTCTTTCGGAAAGAAAGAATATTCTACAATGAAGCACATGAATGGAAAATTCCTAATTAAAATAATGACAACGGTGAAGAAAATAATGCCATCGAACAACAAATACAAAAAAGTAATATCACAGAACAGACAAATACATCGTAAAAACTCTGCTTTCACAAAGTGAACTGAAATAACCTTAAAAGACAGACAGTTCGAATTTATATACAAAAGTTAACTGAAAATATAGTATTTTGTTCTCTGTACATGGTGTATTTTTTAAAATTTTTTTGTTTATTTAAAAAAAAGGGTCTCTACACTTCTAAATTTGTTTTTAAAAGATGAAACAAACCAGATTTTCTTTTCCTCTTTCTGCCCCAACCCCCTGCCCCCACCACCCCAACCACACAAAAAAACACATTAAATCCATTGTTTGAAATCTTAGTCCAACGAAATAACATCTGGCATGGTGCCAAAGATGGGGCCACTTTCCACACTGCTCCGGTTAGCCCCAGGATGCCCAAGGTTTTCCCGCAAGCTGCTAGAAGAGACGAGACTGCTGTTACTTCCGCTGCTGCTGCCGTTCGTCACTGCCAGCGTGTTGGCAGGTGCAGAGTTTGGCTGCTCCAGGAACATTTGCGAAGAGCCATATGGGAAGAATCTATTGAGCGAGGAGTGAATGAGGTCCTGATCCTCTGAAGCACTGGCTGCAGCAGCTGCAGCAGCAAGGAGGGAGGTGTTGTAATGCTGTAGTAGCAAGTAGAGAGCACTGAACATTACTAACAGTATATTAATACTGGTTTTTGAGAGCCTGTGCAAGATTACAATTCTTCCACTGTAGTCTCAAAGCCACTGACTAATTATAACATGCAAGTATTCAAATATTGACATTTATTAGATTATGTCTGCATATAAAACAGCTTCCATTCCTCAAAGTTAAAGTAAATACACTTAACCTTTCATTCACTGAAACATTTATCAAAACCTGCTATTTGATACAACTTGCAACGGCATTGCACCTTTCACATAATTTCCAAATAATTTTTCTGAAGGTAGTTACTTCATATATTTAAACTTATTCTATCCTGGGTTTACAATTCTTATTCACATGATGTCTTCCTCTTACGCTGTCCCTTCCTCACACTTTCTCCTCACTAAGACAATGGATAAGTGACCCCTGGTAAATTATTTCTCTTCTTTGATCATTCGTGGCATATGCAAGGTCAGCATTCATTGCTAGTGGGGAGCTGTCTTCTTGATTGAGGAATGTTTCCTTGACCATTTCAGAGGGGAGGGAAGAGTCAAGCAGTTGTGGTGAACCTAATGTCACACAAAGGCCAGACACAGTGAGGATGGGAGGTTTTCTTTCCTAAAAAGGACAACAGTGAGTGATAACCTAATAGTAACATGGTCGTCATTACTGATGTAATATTTTATTCCATATTTATTAAGTGAACTGAATTTAAATTCCTAAGCCGCTGTGGTGAGACCAATGTCTCTGGATCAATAGCTTGAATATATGCTGGTGTTGGACTAGGGTGGACAAAGTCAGAAGTCACACGATACCAAGTTATCGTCCAACAGGTTTATTTGAAATCACAGGCTTTCAAAGCGCTGCTGCTTTGTCAGGTGAAGTCACACTTCATTGGATGAAGAGGCAGTGCTCTGAAAGCTTGTGATTTCAAATAAACCTGTTGGACGATAACCTGGTGTCATGTGATATCTGACCTTGTCCAATTCAATAGATCGGATCTCTGGATTATTAGTCCCAAGACATAACATGATGTCGTACTTTAACATATTGACAGAATTTTTTAAATATAGAATCCCTAGAGTACAGAAGGAGGCCATGAGTCTGCACTGAAGAGCATCCCATCCAGACCCACCCACACATTTTATTTTTACCACAGCCAATCCACCTATCGTGCATATTCCCTCAGATACTACAGTATAGTTTAGCATGACCAATTCACCTAATCTGCACATCCTTGGACAGTGGGAGGAAATCAGAGCACCTGGAGAAAACCCACGCAGACACGGGGAGAATGTGTAAACTCCACACAGTCACCCAAAGTTGGAATCAAACCCAGGCCCCTGGCACTGTGAGGCAGCAGTGCTAACCACTGTGCCACCCTGAAGGAGCATTTAATTGAAGTGTGATGGACCCTGAACTTCACATATATGTTTGGGGTGAACTGTCAATGTAAGGCCAATGGGCGGCACGGTGGCACAGTGGTTAGCACTGCTGCCTCACAGCGCCTGAGACCCGGGTTCAATTCCCGCCTCAGGCGACTGACTGTGTGGAGTTTGCACGTTCTCCCCGTGTCTGCGTGGGTTTCCTCCGGGTGCTCCGGTTTCCTCCCACACTCCAAAGATGTGCAGGTTCAGGTGAATTGGCAGGTCAATGTGCAGGTCATGCTAAAATTGCCCGTAGTGTGAGGTAAGGGGTAGATGTAGATGTAGAGGGGTATGGGTGGGTTACGCTTCGGCGGGGCGGTGTGGACTTGTTGGGCCGAAGGGCCTGTTTCCACACTGTAAGTAATCTAATCTAATCTAATCTAATCTATAGTAAACTATCATGGCCTGTACACTTTCCAAAGATAGTTTCCAAGAAGCCCAGTTGATAAATGCATCATATAATTTAACACTGAACCATAGGTACCAGAGGCTCCAGTTTCAACAGCTATTCTGTGCACATTCATCAAACTGGGGGACAAGGATATTGCAAATCACCTCCTAGACCCTCAGCTATATTTTGGAGGGAGGATGGAAAAGGTGAAAAAAAGTTTAAACAATGTGTAATTACAGGCAAGTGATAATCAAAGCTAAGTACATATCTCAAATTTGACTGCCATACAGTCTATGGAAGAATGAAACACCTTGTATTTGGGACGATTATCAGAGGGCGTTATAGGTAACAAAATCTTTGTCCTCTGCTATTCAATGTTTTGTTAGTATTCTATTCATAACTTACTTGAGATTATGCTGTAAAATGTGACTTTGGAAGGAAATCAATTTCCACTGACATCACAATGCCTGAGGTCTTTACATGAATAATCACATAGAAACCACATATACATTCTTGATATAATAAAGAAATCAAAATTTCAATTGCAAAAGTGCACGGATGTTTTACCTACCTGATTATCTCCTTGTAAAAAGGGGAATAGGTCTAAACCTGTTCAAACAAAGGAATAGTGAAATATTACGATAAAATATATGCCCCAAATGTGTCCAAATTTTATAATAGTACAAACCTCAGAGCAATCAGACTTTGGATACTGGGCTTCATTTGTATTCCTATTGCAAAGATCAGGGAACAAGGTCAAGTAACTACAGGGTTTTATATCTGTTTGTTTAGCTTGGATCACTGCACAGCAAAACCCGTGAGACAGCTTCTCCATGTTTACATTGTTAATAACACCTTATCCTGACAGTATTAAGAGCCTGGACTATAAATATGCTACCGGGATAAGAAAGGTGGGTTTGACAATGTTAATGTCTTACACTGGTTCATAAGTGCAGACTTCTCCAATTTAAATGAAGCAAGTGACAAGAAGTTTGTCTTAGAACATGGGAAATGATCATTAATAGCACATTGAAAAATATGATGCTGCTTATATGATTAGATTTGTGTGGTTTCAAAGTGATCAATCCATTATAGGGAATTTACACTCTGCTGTTTAACTTTATACAAAATAATAGAGATAGGATTACATTAGCCACAATTGCAAGGTCCCAGATTTGAAACCCGGTCTGTTAATTTACCTTTCAGCCAGAGGTGGCATTTAAGAGACGACTTCGCAGATCACAGAACTACTAAACTTGGGAAATGGGAAAAAAACAAATCATGCAAGATTCTGACTCCTCACACCTATCCTCAAGGTCCTTAAGAAACAGAATCAGGCAAGAACACAAAAAGGAGCCTGCTGTGATGATTCCATAGACCAAGAACTTGACTACATCTAATATTTTGTCCTACATGATGCTAAATATTAGACTGAGTGAGGCAAGCCAACTCCTCAGAAACTGGAACGACCCTTACCAGTGCCTTTAAGGAACACTGCATATCTGACACCTACATAATAGACAGTCAAAAAACATATCAAAGAATCACAGACTTCCAAAATCATGAAACCAGATGGATCCAAAACACCATGCTTCTATGGATTACCAAAAATACACAAACTAGAGGCCCCCCTCAGACCCACAGTCTCCATGTCTGGTACACCAACATACAGACTAGCCAAAGAACTCCACCAAAAACTAAAACACCTAACTGAAGATTCACGCCACTCCATTCACTCCACCCAAGAATTCCTGAACACCAAAGACAGTAGACAGTAAGAAGAGGATGAAATAATGGTCTCCACTGATGTTACAGCCCTTTTCATATCAATTAACATCGACCTGGCCAAAGAAACACTGGTATCACTACTGGGAAAACCGGACCACAAACACCAGACAGTACCAACTTCATCAGCAAAGACAACATCCTCAAGCTAATGGACCTGTGCCTCACCACCCACTTCACATTCAGTAACAAAACCTTTATACAAGTCAACGGAACACCTGTAGGATCACCAATATCAGGGCTCATAGCAGAAGCAGTAATGCAAAGATGTGAACAAGCTGCCCCCCCCATCTAACTAACCCAAACTTTGGGTCTGCTACATCGATGACACCTTTGTCATCACAAAACGGAAAAAATTAGAGGAAACATACAACACCATCAACAATATCCTGACAGGCATAAAATTCACACACAAAAAGGAGGAGAATGACAACAGACTCCCATTCCGAGGCATGACAGTTGAACATGCAATTAACGAAGAGCTTCAAACCAGCATCTACAGAAAAACACTACGCACGGACCAGATACTTAACTTCAGAAGCAATCATTCCAACACCCACAAATGGAGCTGCATCAAGACATTAGTTCAATCAGCTACACCACACTGCAGCACCCAAAAACTACCAAAAAAAAGAAACAAAAATCTATACAATGTTTTTGAGAAAAACGGGTATCCAATAAACACAATCCGCCAATTCCTCAGAAACAAACTCAAATAACAGACACAACACAACCAAAAACCACAGCCACATTACCTTACACCAAAGACATATCAGAAATGACTTCCAGACCACTCAGACTCCTTGGCATCATGGTAGCCTCCTAATGAACCTAAAGAATCCAATAGATACCACAAGCAAAACTAACGTCACTTACAAGATGCCATGCAAGTACTATAAAAAACACTACGTCGGCAGGAAATTTGCCACCGGGTTACATGAACACCAAGTGGCCATCAAAAGACATGACCAACTATCAGTAGTTTCTATACCTACAGACAAAGAAGGACACCACTTTGACTGGGACAACACACGCATCCTAGGACAAGTGAAACAAAGACATGCAAGAGAATTCTTACAGGCATAGCATTCTAACTAGAACTCCATCAATAAATACATTGATTTAGATCCCATCTACCTTCCCTTGAAAAATGGAAACAGAAATGACATCACCCACCTTAAGAAACTAAGACCTATAAATAGAGAGGTGGTACATACCACCAGCACTTCACCAGAGACTCTGATGATTTTACTTAGTATGGTGACGAAACATCTGAAAACAAACCTTCAAGCTCAGCGAGCTAACTTACATACTTATCATCAACCTGAGCTACAAATCTTCACAAAGATCATAAATCTCACCAACTTTTAATAAGCAAATCTGAAACACTCATTTTTAAACTTTTTTTTGTTAACTTTAGTTTACTCCATGAGGTTGAGGGGACTCAAAAGTGACAAAGTTAACACAGAGCTGTCGAACTTTGAATGTGGATTTAGGATTGTATTGCTAATAATGTTTGGGTTAAATGGTATAACTCCATTCTTAGTGTACAACATCTTAAACATATTGTTTCTCAGCATCAAAGCCACAGTTGAAGACACGTCCTATTGCAAATAGCTTACCTTGCAGTTCATACGGCAGAGTTGGTAAGTGGTATGAATGACGGTAGTCTTGAAAAGGAGCAGAGATAAAGTTGGTATCCAGAGTTGGTATGCTTGGAGTTCTTGTTACTGGTGATGTCTGATGGTGGAGATTCAGAACCCTGTATTCAAGACAGACATGAAAAGTTCAAGCCATTTCATTTTAAACTCAGTTGTAACAGACCAAAAAGAAGTAATTTTGATTTCTGTTCTCTGAGGAATTAGCAGCTGTCAGCATGAGCGATGTCCCTGCTCACCTGCAACAACCCGCCCTCAGCAGATGTTAAACTGGGATCAGATCTGGTACTGTTCAATATAGTGTAACATTTGAAGCAAAGCATGGTCACTCAGACAAAGCACTAAATGTGCATGATGCTAACTTAAGTTTACAAGTAATGGTACTATCTCCAGAAAATGTTAAGTGCTCGCAAGAGAAGAAAACAAAGAAATGAAAAAGGAAATAACAAATGAAAATCATGAACAAGAAAAGTGCCAGATTTATTTGATAATGTATACACGCCTGCCTTTGATTTCAAAGTTCCACTAGTCCAACCCATTCAAGGCAAAAGAGGAATTTTGTGGCATTGTAACTGATTAGAATCAACCTTGGGAACCATCACTGATCACTTTTAAGTTCACACAGCAAAAGCTAAAGCAGACAACTAAATATTCAACTGGTTATTTGGATAATTTAAAAAGTTCCAATGTGCACATATTGAGAGAGAATCTCACTGCAGTTAAATTAAAAAACTACAAACAGCATTTTCCAAAGACATTAATTCTGCAATTTCTGCCCAGATTTGCGTGAAGAGTAGCCATTTGAGCAGGAGATAGGGAGCGGTGCTTTAGCATTAACAATCCTCAAGATCAGAGAAAACTATAACAGTGCTCGAGGTTGGCTTAAAAAAATGACTGTTATTTCAACAATTAAAGAGTAGCATCCAACAATTGTTTTGCAAATCTGATGCTCAAGTGAAGTAATAAACTACCACTGCCATTTAAATACAGCTTTTTAGACATGAAATGACTCAAGACACTCTACAAATAGAAATTAGCCAAATGAAACTAAGAGCAAAGTTCAAATTTTGCAAAGCCTCTTGAAGGTAGAGAAAAAGACAAGACTGGAAATGAATCCAGGATTGCAGGAGCATAGCAATTAATTGACATACCAACAAAGAATGATTTGGGACAAGTACATTTTATTCTGTATGCAATATCAGCTTTGAAATGACAGTGGACAGAAATTGTTTGAAGTCCATCAAATTGTGGATTTTGTTTTCATTGTATCCAAACTCATTGTAAACACAAAAACCAGTTCAAAGAGACCAGCTGTAACTCAAAGCCTACCCCTTGTTGATAGGTGGTGATGGAGAAGATATTGAAGGGTACCGCTTTGCAGGTGGCTCCTCTTCCTCCTCTTCCGATGAACTATCGATCGTCAGATCAATCACCTCAACCTTTCTATTATCTTGAGAAGAATGCCTGTGCTCAGACAAACTTTTACAAGCACCTAGTAAACAATTTGAACTAATGGTCAGTATTTCTGGAAAAAAAAGGCATATGCAAAGCAAGCTCAAAAGTAGAAATTGGGACACTTGTGCTGGTGATCTTTCAGCCATGAACAGTCTATTTTGTCTTGAACTCTCTTAGCAAAGCTTACAATGGATTATTATGTAATCTTCACTTGAAAGAACACCGTAACCTGCATTCCACCAGTTTGTTAAGGGTTTGGTGGCTGTAGGGCTTGGTATTCACTTATGGTGGAAAATAACAGAACCAAAGATTTTATACTACACTTCCACTTCCAGGATTTAGAAAGAGTGCATGCCTATCTTATTATAGCATTCCCTTTCTTTTCTAATTCCCACACTACACACTCTAATGCTTATATTTAACATGCGGATTTATTGTCAATAATTTTTTTTACCTCATCAAAGCACTATGATTTTGAAGCAAGAGATGGAAGAAACACCATTATCCAAATTTCACTAACCACAGGTATTTTGGGTTATATAGCTATCAGTCTAATCTGATCTTTCTGTTCAGTCCCTATGTAACAAAAGGCATACCTTCAACACCATTATAAGCAGAATTCACCTCCTGGACCTCCTTCTTCATTCTCATTGGTGACCATGCTCCATCTTCCTTAAACTGAATTTCGTCACAATCTGTACAGCAATTGAGGATTTCCATAAATAATCTGCGTTTTTTAAGAGAGAAAGCAAGAGTGTACAAGTTAATTCATTCTACAAAAACACTGGTTAGCAAACATTGTGGAACAAAGTAACTATTAAAGTCACTTCAGAGTACACTTTTGTTTTGAGGGAATAAGAGTTCATCAACACAAAAAATGAAAATAACTCAGGCACAGTGAAATTATTGAACATTTCTCAGATACTTAAACATACTTAATTACGGCAGACATCATATCCATTTATAAACTATACTGCTGCCAAGTTCTTTCTGTACATGTCTTACAAGTCCTTGAATTTTAAATACATAGAATCCCAAAATGCTCGCAAAGACACAATTTTACTGATGGCATAGCAATACACTACGGATATTAGAACGATCTCACTTTAGTTTTCAATTTGCAGTAAGTTATTGAGTGTTAGTCAGCCTACCATGCACAAGGAAGGATGACAATAATACCCTCTTCTGAACTGATAATCCATTGATTCTTGTTATCTTTGCAGACAAGGTAACCCATCTTCCATTTTTGAATACCTCATTAACTACCATCATCTTGAATCATACAACAGGCTTTCACCTCGGGAATAAGATGTCAAAGAGAAGTGGCAGAAAACCTGGAACAGCCAATGCATTGAAAATGTTCCAAAGAAGAGCCATAACAGACTCAAAATGTCAATTTGGTTTCCCTTCTCACAAATGCTGCCAGACCTGAAGGTCTCAAGCACTTTCTGTTTTTATTATAGTGAAAGCATGATTGGTCAGAACAAAATTGTGTTTTAACAGTAATGCATCAGTAATCAGAGATTTAAACATGGCATCTTCTTCATAACACAACTCAGTAGAGAGCCAAACGAAACAAAAAGTGTCAGAAGCAATTACACTGTTCATTTGCATTTTAGAATCAACTGCAGAACTCAAAAGTGTTAGCCAGCTTGAGACAACTCTCAGTCTGCTGCCTTAAGAAGAATTTTATTTCAGAATTTTAGCATTTCAACTTCTAAGTGAATACTCTGACTGATTTTTGTCTCCTGCTCTTCTGTACCCATGGGTAGAGAGCTCTAAAATTTTAATGCCAGCTCTATTGATTCAAGCTGCCAGCAACTAATACGCTAAGTACGACAATGAAAGAGAAAGCAAACAAACTGTCCTCCAGATGGTAAAACCAAAAGGTCAAATATGCATTGTACATAATTAATTTCTTAGCATTTCAGCATTAGCATTAACTTGCCATAAAATACCTGCCACTGTCACAGGCAGTTAACAGGATTTAAACACACTATTACAAAAGCAACATTATAATAATTTGGTGAATTTACTTTGTGCCAAAGCATAGCTCAACCAATTTTTGAAATTTGAGGGAGATGCCCTTTATTTGGGACAGCCAGCATGTGTGGGGTTCAGGGGAAACAAAGAGGTCGAAACATTGCTATTCCTGCAAATTAACTGGGTTAAATGCACTTATTTATAACTCTCAATGGAACAGTCAGCATGATGTCACTAATGTAATTCTCATAACTTTTTTTAATGGTAACTGCGATGTGGAGATGCCAGTGTTGGGCTGTGGTGGACAAAATCAGAAATCACATGACATCAAGAAGAAAATGCCATCGACGTATCTGGTGCATTGTGCTGGTTGGAGGTCCTGTGCAGCAAAGAAATCTTGCTCAAACTTGTGAATGAAAATGTTGGTGTATTGGGTCGTAGGTTTGGTCACCATGGCTGTTCCGTGCATTTGTCGAATTGGATCATAGTTCATCTCTTCACTTGCTATTCAGCTACTGACACTTCACCACACCATTTGACACTTGTGATCACCTACAAAGACTTGTTGTTCAACCTGTCAACACTCCACTCACATCATTAGTACTACCTTGACACTCTTAATTACTTGGAACTATCTTGCACTGATCTCTATCTATAAATTGTGTGTGCGCGCTTCCCTCCACTTCATCTGACAAAGGAGCAGTGCTCCAAAAGCTTTTGATTTCAAATTAATCTGTTGAACTATAATCTGGTGCCATGTGACTTCTGATTTTTTTTAAAAACAACAAATTCAAGATAAAGTTGTGCAATTCATGTGATATTGAGATTTGAAAAGTAATGTCAATGCAGATCCACTCCACTTTCAACTTGAGGCTCAGTACCAGAGGCATGTGAGAGTGTTGTCTATGCATAGTTCCTCAATCGCCATGTTGTACAAATAGAAATGTGTTGCAGGCTTGTGGTGATTTTTGGAGCTACATGTGGAAGGACCTCAGCCAGCAACCTGGTGAAGCTACAATACAGGTTCTACTACTTGTATACCAAACAACATAAGTAGAGAGTCAGGAGTGTGGCGCTGGAAAAGCACAGCAGGTCAGACAGCATCAGAGGAGCACGAGGATTGACATTTCAGGCATTTGCGCTTTATCAGGAATGAGGCTTGTGGGTTGGGGCTGAGAGATAAATGGGAGGGGGGGGGGGTGGGGGAAGTGTTGGGAGGGGGAAAGGCAGCTGAGAAAGTAACAGGTGGATGAAGGTGAGGGAGAAGGAGATAGGTTTGGGGGGGTGGTTGTGAAGGACAGGTCTGGAGAGCAGTGCTGACTTGAAGGCTTGGGACTGGAGAGCATGGGGAGAGGGGAAATGAGGAAACTGTTGAAATCCACATTTATCCCGTGTGTTTGCAGGGTCCCAAGGCGGAATATGAGGCATTCCTCCTCCAGGCATCGGGTGGTAACGGTTTGGAGATGGAGGTGGCCCAGGACCAGCATGTCCTTGACGGAGTGGGAGGGGGAGTTAAAATGTTCAACCACGGGGCAGTGAGGTTGGTGGGTGCAGGTGTCCCAGAGATGTTCTCTGAAACGGTACGCAAGGAAACGTCCTGTCTCCCCGATTTAGAGGAGGCCACACTGGTGCAACTGATGCAGTAGATGACATTGGCAGAGGTACAGGTAAATTTCTGATGGATGTGGATGGATCCTGTGAACCCTTGGACAGAGGAGTGGTGTGGGCGCAGGTTTTGCACTTCCTGCGGTGGCAGGAAAAGGTGCCAGAAGTGGGGTGTGGGCTGGTGGAGGGGGTGGACCTGATGAGGAAATCACAGAAGGAATGGTCTTTCTGGAACACTGATAGGGGAAGGGAGGGAAATATATCTTTGCTGGAGGAAGTGGTGGAGGATGATATGATGAATGCGGAGGTTGGTGGGGTGGAAGGTGAGGATGGGGGGGGGGGGGTGTTCTGTCCTTGTTGCGTTGGGAGGGGTGGGGTTCAAGGGCGGTGGTGCGTGAAGTGGAGGAGATACGCTGGAGGGCATCGTCAACCACATGGGAAGGGAAGTTGCAATTGCAGAAGGTGGTGGCCACCTGGAACTTTGAGGTGGAACTAGTCATCCTGGGAACAGATGAGGTGGAGGCGGAGGAATTGGGAATAAGCCCTGACCCACAAGCCTCATTCCTGATGAAAGGCATATGCCCGAAATGTCGATTTTCCTGCTGCTCGGATGTGCCTGATCTGCTGTGCTTTTCCAGCAACACACACTCAATTCTGATCTCCAGCATCTGCAGTCCTCACTTTCTCCTAACATAAGCAGACAGGGCTAAGCAATTCCACAACCAGATCTAAGCTCTGCAGTCCCACCACATCCAATTGAGAGCTAGTGGACAATTAAACAACTGACAGGAAACAGTGGCTCCACAAATCTCATTACTTTCAATAATGGGCAGCACAACATAAAAGGACAAGGATGTGCAACAGACTTCAGTCAGTCAGTCAGGAGGGAGAGATTCAGATACCTGGATAATTGGGGGTCATTCTGGAGTAGGTGGGGCCTCTACAAATGGGATAGTCTATACCTGAACCAGAGGGGTATCAATATCCTGGGGTGTATAGAATTTGCTAATACTCTTTGGGAGGGTTTAAACCAATTCAGCAAGGGGATGGGAACTGAAATTATAATGTCAGTGTACAGGAAGTTGAGAGTAGTGAGGTCATGAATAAGGTTTCAGGGTTGCAGGACTGTACTGGCAGGCAGGAAGGTGGTTTGAAGCAGTTCTACTTCAATGGCAGGAGCATCCGAAATTAGGTGAATGAACTGGCAGAATGGGTTGGTACCTGGGACTTCGATGTTGTGGCCATTTAGGGGACATGGATAGAGCAGGAATGGTTGCTGCAAGTTCTGGGGTTGAGATGTTTCAGTAAGATCAAGGAAGGTGGTAAAAAAGGGGGGGGGGGTGGCATTGTTAGTCAAAGACAGTGGCAGAAAGGGCGTTTGATGAGGACTCATCTACTGATGTAGTATGGGCTGAGGTTAGAAACAGGAAAGGAGAGGTCACCCTGTTGGGAGTTTGCTATAGGCCTCCGAAAAGTTCCAGAGATGTTGAGGAAAGAATTACAAAGATAATTCTGGATAGGAACGAAAGTAGTTGTTATGGGAGTCTTTCTAAATATTGACTGGAAACGCTATACTTCGAGTACTTGACATGGGTCAGTTTTTGTCCAATGTGTGCAGAAGAGTTTCCTGACACAGTACGTAGACAGGCCAACAAGAGGTGAGGCCATGTTAGATTTGATACTGGGTAATGAACCAGGTCAGGTGCTAGATTTGGAGGTAGGTGAGCACTTTGATGATAGTGACCACAATTCGGTTAAGTTTACTTTTGCGATGGAAAGGGATAGGTATACAGGAGGCCCTCGGGTTACGAATGAGTTCCGTTTTTAAGTCTGTTCATAAGTCGAATTTGTATTTAAGTTGGAATAGTTACACACAGTTCATAGCTAGCGTCAGTTAGTCAAATGTTTGTCTTCGTATATAGTATACATTAAACCTAAAACATTGTAATAATAAATGTAACTACAATACAGTATTTATAATTAAGAGAGAGAGAACATGTGGATTGGTATAAAAAACATTAAAGAAATATTTCTTGAACTGTTTAGATAGAAAAGAAAGGATGATTAAAGGTTAATACTCTTGTTCCGCTCAATGTCTTGCATACTGGAACAGGCCTTAATTAATAATTAAGATGAGGGGCCTGGTGTTGGAGAGGATGGGTTTGATTCTGCTACTCGAGAATCAGAGTCTGCTTCTGCTGCTGGAGAGTGGAGGTCCCCTTCTGAAGTCAATTTCTTAAAGTAAGCATCAAGGGTTGTAGCAGCTGAGGCCATTGGTAACTATCTGGTAAACTTTGGTAAATCTCTCTGCATTAGGATCTTGCTCCTCTAACTTTGCCATCCCTGTTTCAATAAGACAAAAGGCTTTATCTAACTCCTTCGTCAAAAACTTCTTGGGTTCTGCGGTTTCTAGGCCCTGGCTTTCTACCTCAAATGTTACCAGCCAGAGAATGACCAGGGTAAGATTAAGGGCAGTCAAGGATAGTAGTGGGAAGTTGTGCGTGGAATCCAAAGAGATAGGAGAGCAGCTATATGAATACTTTTTATCAGTATTCATGCAGGGAAAAGACATTGCTGTCGAGGAGAATACGGAGATACAGGCTATTAGACTAGACTGGACTGAGGCTCATAAGGAAGAGATGTTAACAATTCTGGAAAGTGTGAAATTGGGTAAATCCCTTGGGCCAGATGGGATTTATCCTCTGATTCTATGGGAAGCCATGGCAGAGGTTGCCAAGCTTCTGGCTTTGATCTTTATATCATCATTGTCTACAGGAATAGTGCCAGAAGACTGGAGGATAGCAAATGTGGTCCCCTTGTTCAAGGAGGGGAGTTTAGACCAGTGAGCCTTACTTTTTTGTTGTGGGCAAAATTTTGTAAAGGACTATAAAAGATAGAACTTCTAACCATCTAGAAAGGAATAATTTGATTAGGGTTAGTCAACATGGCTTTGTGAAAGGTAGGTCGTGGCTCACAAACCTTATTGAGTTCTTTGAGAAGGTGACCAAACAAGTCGACGAGGATAAAGCAGTTGATGTAATGTATCGAGATTTCAGTCAACCCATGTGGTAAGGTTCCCCATTGTAGGCAGAAAATATAGAGACATGGTATGGAGGGTGATTTGGCTGTTTGGATCAGAAATTGGCTAGCTATAAGACTAGGGTGGTGGCTGATGGGAAATGTTCATCCTGGAGTTCAGTTACTAGTGGTGTACTGCAAGGATCTGTTTTGGGGTCACTGCTGTTTGTCATTTTTATAAATGACCTGGATGAGTGTGTAGAAGGATGGGTTAGAAAATTTGTGGATGACACTAGAGTTGGAGGAGTTGTGGACAGTGCAGAAGCATGTTGCAGGTTACAGAGGGATATAGATAAGCAGCACAGCTGGGCTGAGAGGTGGCAAATGGAGTTTAATACGGAAAAGTGAGAGAGGTGATTCACTTTGGAAGGATTAACAGGAACACAGGGTACTGGGTTAATGGTAAGATTCTTGGTAGTGTGGATGAGCAGAGAGATCTCTGTGTCCATGTGCATAGATCCCTGAAAGTTGCCATCCAGGTTGATAGGGTTGTTAAAAAGGCATACAGTGAGTTAGCTTTTATTGGTAGAGGGATTGATTTTTGGAGCCATGATGTCATGTTGCAGCTGTACAAAAATCTGGTGTGGCTGCACTTGGAGTATTGCCGCATTATAGGAAGTGCGTGGAAGCACTGGAAAGGGTGCAGAGGAGATTTCCCAAGATGTTGTCTGGTATGGAGGGAAGGTCTTATGAGGAAAAGCTGAGGAACTTGAGGTCATTTCCACTAGAGAGAAGGTTAATAGGTGACTTAATAGAGGCATACAAGATGAACAGGGGATTAGCTAGGGTGGACAGAGAGCACCTTTTTCCTCAGATAGTGGTTGTGGCTAGCATGAGGGGACATAGCTATAAATTGAGCGGAAATAGATTTAGGACAGAATTCAGAGGTCAGTTCTTTACTCAGAGTAGAAAGGGTGTTGAAAGCCCTGCTTGCAACTTAGTGGACTCGCCATCACAAGGACATTTAAATGGTCATTGGATAAACATATGGATGATATTGGGATAGCATAGGTTAGATGGGTTTTCGATTGGTTTCACAGGTCGGCACAACATTGACGGCTGAAGGGCCTATACTGCGCTGTAATGTTCTCTGTTGTACAAATTGCTGAGTGGTTGATCCTTCTCTGTCTCCTTCCAAGGTCCCAGCATCACAGATGCCAATCTAATGTATATTCAATGTAATATCAATGAATGGCTGAAAGCATTAGATACTGCAAAAGCTATGGGCCGTGACAACATTTTGGCAATAGCACTGAAGACTTGTTCTTGGGAACTTGCCAACCCACTGACCAAGTTGCTCCAGATCAGCAATAACGCTGACATCTACTCGGCAACACAAAAAATTCATGTCAGGCAGCATCCGAGGAGCAGGAAAATCAACGTTTTGGGCAAAAGTCTTTCAACAGGAATGAAGGCAGGGAGCCCCAGGGTGGAGAGGGGGATGGGGCTGGGGAGAAGGTAGCCAAGAGTACAATAGGTGGATGGAGGTGGGGATGGAGGTGAAAGGTCAGACAGGAGGGTGGAGCGGATAGGTGGGAAGGGAGATTGGCAGGAAGGACAGGTCATGAGGATGGTGCTGAGCTGGAAGGTTGGAACTGGGGTAAGGTGGGGGAAGGGGAAATGAGGAAACTGGTGAAGTCCACATTGATGCCCTGGGGTTGAAGTATTCCGAGGCGGAAGAGGAGGCGTTCTTCCTCCAGGCATCAGGTGGTGAGGGAGCGGCGTTGGAGGCGGCCCAGGACCTGCATGCCCTCGGCAGAGTGGGGGGGGGGGGGGGGGGGGGGGTTTGAAATGTTGGGCCACAGGGCGGTGGAGTTGATTGGTGTGGGTTCCCAGGGTGTTCAAGGTCTAACCATCTTCAGCTACTTGACCTTCTTCCATCATAACATCAGAAGCGAGAAGGTTCATAGATAGTTACACAATGTTCAGCACCACCACAGAATGCTCCGATTCTGAAGCAGCCCTTGTCCAAATATGCAAGATCTGGAATGTATCTAGGCTTGGGCTGACAAATGACAAATGTCAGGTAATGACCATCTCCAATAAAGGAGACTCATAACATTGCCCCTTGACATTCAATGGCATTATCACTGTAGTATCCCGAACTATCAGCGTTTCGGTAGTTATCATTGACCAGAAACTGAAATGGACTTGCTCATTCAATACTGAAGCAGCTCAGCTCACAGGTCAAAGCAGCCCACTTAACTGGCACTATGTCCACAAACATTCACACGCTCCACCACTGACACACAGAAGCATTATGTACCATTTACAAGATGCAATGCAGAAATTCACTGGTCACCATACCCATGATCACGACCATGTTGAAGTTCAAGAGCAGTAGGTATACTGAATCTCCATGATCTGCAGGCTCCCCTCCAAGTTGTTAGCCATCCTGACTTGGAAATGTATTGACATTCCTTCAGTGTCTCTAAGTTAAAATCTTGCAACTCCCTCCCTGAATTGTGGGTTTACTACAATGAACTGCAGTGATTCAAGAAGGTAGCTCATCACCACCACCTTTCAGAAGGCAATTAAGGATGGGCAATAAATGGTTTCCCACCAGTAAAGCACACATCCTGTGAATGAATGAAAAAAATATTCAAGTTGGGTGATGAGTTGAAGCACAAAGACCCTTGCAGGTAGACTGCAGATATAGCTGTTTGAACTACAGCGATAGCTTTGACAGCAATTAGACAAAAACTGAATTCTTGATGTCATTAAGTGGGCTGTGTCCTTGCTGAAAGAATGTATACACACTCCACTATCAAAACAGATTCTGGGATGAAAAATTCCAGAAAATGAGTGATTGGAAAGGTGGTCAATTTTTTCCTTGGAAAGGAAATCTGAAAGCAGTGCTCAAAATCATGAAGCTCTGGATAGAGTAGATAGGGAGGAAGTGTTCCTGCTCATAAAAGGAGGATTGAGAAATGCAGGATACAGATTTAAAGTGATTTGCAAGCACAGCAAATGTAATGTGAATATTTGAATAGAAACAACATTGAATTGGATAGGGAAAAGGCAGGCCATAACACTCAGTAGAGGCAGGGGTGGAGGGGGCAATACAGACATGAGGGATTGAATGACCACCTTCTGAGACATAACAATTGTGATTTTGAAAACTTTTGATCAAGTCATTCAGCAGCCGTCTAACTGAATGCCAAAGGCTAAGAGGCAGAACGGCTTACTCACATTCCAGTGTTTCTAAAACCTGTGTGCTTTGCACAACACTTTTAGTTTGTTACACAAGTTGTTCCATCCTTCTGGAATGCAGATTGATAAGTATTCAGGTGAGAATTATAACTCCAAAGCAAAAAACTGATTTCCTTCAGATGAAATAGCTGATTGTACAGTTTATGAAACTTAATCTATTGCCATTTATTTGTCAAAAATTTAGAATCCTTTGCAAAATTTTAAAAGTTTAGCCCTGATACAGACGCAGCTCAATTTTGTAAGATAGTACTTCCTTAACAAACTGGCTCCAAAGTTAGAAAGTAGTCTTCCATGTGACCAGTACAAATTCAAAGTTAATTAGACTGTCACATTTTTTTGGAGGCAGCCAGACAAAGTTCAGCTCTGATCCTATTTCAGTTCTGCACAAGGAATGGACTGCAAGCTGGCAAAGCTACCAATCTTAATAATGGTCAACTATTTTCTGGCACCAAGGATATTTGCCAAGGTCAAAATTTGGAAGCTATTGGAAATTATACCAAATTGTATTAAATGATGATGCCACCAAATTATATAAACACAAGCGGAAAAAAAAATTAGCGCTTTTGTTCAATCACACTAATGGATCAAAATCAAAATCCAGGCAGGAATTACACCCTGGAAGTCCACTTGTATGCATTCAAGAAGCTAAAAGCCAAGATCCATATGGCCTTTTTTAACCGAAAAATAAGAGAGTATAGTACAAGAACCCACCATATGGTCAGTCAAACCCATATCCACCTTAAGAAAACCATCTTTAAGACAATCCGTAATAGGGAATGCTTATAAATATAACTTGAGAAACTGCAAAAATGTAGAACTGAATGGTATTAGAATTATAACCAACCTATGGATGCAAGTTTAATAATTCAGATTTATAATTGTTTGCCCAGCAACAAAACTGACAATTTGAAAGCAGATGGACAGAGGTCATCCAAAATTTACAACCACTAGAAAAACAATGCACTAAAATTTTACTATTTTTTTCAGAATCTAAAGTACCTTTTGCTTCAGGCAACTAATTTCATTAATGTAGACCATGTGAGTAAACTGGAAATTCAATGTTTTAGTTATAGGTTTGTAACAATGATCAGTAAGTAATTTTTTGAAAATGGTTTATTTTCATCAGAATATACTCAGTCCCAAGTCTTCGAGTCTCTTTCATCACTCCCTTTCTGATCCAGTTTTCTTTTCTGAAATACCCTTCACTGCATATTTGGTCCCGGTACCATCAAAACTCATTACAACATTAGAAAGACATGTAGAAGAGGAATGTCTGACTAGAGAAGCTCCGCCCGTGACCTTTCTCACCAACAACACCCCTCACATCATCAGGAAAATATGCTCTTGTTTTGCTATCATAACTTCACTACAGCATGAGAAATCACCTTCTGTACAAATCCCCATTTCTGTGCCATCTCCCAGCAGCACAAAGTCAAAGGCCTTGTCACTTTATACTACATTGTCAGAAATAGCATTTTGTCAAACTGGATAACTGTGCAGACTTTTTATTACCTTTTGTATGAGATTTGGCAGGATATAAGAAAACAATGATTTAGCTTAAACAAGTGATTTTCTGATCAATTAACTTGGTACATCACTAATTGTTATTTTTAATGTGAATTGTTAATTCAAAATTAGATTTTTGGCCTGCATACTCCACAGGTACTCAGTCTTAAAAATAAGTAGTTTCATCCTTTTTCAATTTTTAGCTTTCCTGAAGGAACTAACTTATACTAGGGCACAGATTTCATTGCAGACACCAAATCTCTGAAATCTGACTAAGTCCATTTTTACATTGCTGAAGAAAATATGTACATGTAAAAATCTTTTCTTAAAAAAGCTCACAGAAAAATGTTATGACCAGATGATCTTACATCTCGTGTACCACTCACTAGCAGGTGCCTTTCGTTATTTTCACCACAGCCGAGTGACTAGATAAAGCAGAGCACTGACAATTCAAATATGCTGTTGATTAAAATAAATTCCACATCTGAGCTTGGGCGAAACTGCTCCTTATCAAAAGGCAACATAAAAATCATTTTCTCACTTCAAGGAATGCAATGGGCTAGTGTTTTGTAAAATAATTCCTGACTTGACAAACCAACTTGTAACCAGAATTTTAAACTGGAGGAGACTGAGCCTGAAAGAATTTAGAAGCAGGTGAGCAGACATGGGGGAGGGGGTTGGGGGGAGGGGGTTGGGGGGAGGGGGCGAAGGCTAGCAAGAGGAAAATCAGTGCAAAAGGTTTCAAATAAAAACAATGAGAAAACAGAGAGAATTTTCAAAAAAAAAACAAATTAGAAGAATGAAAAACAGATACACAAACATCACTTGCAAGATGGCAGACTGCTTATGATTTCAACTTCTAATAAAATTCTTCCTTTCCCCTCCAAGCTTTCTCCCTCCAGCACTATTTTTTATCAACAGGTTATTTTTAACCATCAGCTTATTTGTTAACTTGCTGCCTTTCTTTCCGTGAGAAACCACTTTTGTATGTGTGATGACAGGTCTCCGATCTCCATCAATGGCAATTATTTATACAAGACTGCACGCAACAATTACAGGAAACAATGGTGGCCCTGTGGTCATTCAGAATATTTTCAACCAATGTCAACAAGTGTTAACTACCAGTGTATCACTATTTTCAAGCTTGGAGTAGCAATTCTGGCTGGTTCTTCCCCTTTGCTAACACAGAAACAGAGATCACTTACACTGTCTAGCTACTGTACAGGTGAAGATCACCTGGGAGCTTATAGTTTCTATCTCAGTTTTATGCATGCTATCTAATCACTCTGCAGGATAGTGGGCAGCACTTCATCCTTATTGTAAACCACATGGTGAAGAGAAGGGTTCAAATTTAGGTTATAAAGACAAGCCCTGGGAAGGTTACAGAACAGGTTGAACATTTGAGGAGAAATAAACTTGCAAGTCACAACGCAAGACATTATTTGTGACATTAAGTATTGCATACAAGGTAATGACCTTTGCTAGAAAAACAAATCTTCAAATGTATAACGATGCTCAAACTCTGCTGTATAAATGGTGGGGACATCTAAACAACTCACTTTAGCTTGGTTCTAGTAATGTAATCACTTTGAAACTCTCAATAAATTTAACCATTTTATTTTAAAATGCAAACTGAATTTTACTGCAGTTGACAAATTATTGCATCTTCCACAGGTAGCAATTTGGATATTCAGGATAAACCATTTTTTATTTGAGGGTCTGCTTAAAATAAAAATAACTCAAGACTTCTATACTTTACAATCAAAAATATCTTTTAAACCATAGCGACAAATAATGAGATGGAAAGAACAGTGTTTTTCCCTTGACTGAAATTCCAATATTTGCTTACCCATCAATAATTAGATGCTCATAAGGACCTTTCTTATCACAGACTGGGCAAACCCACGTAGGCTTTTTCTCATTCATCTGAATGTAAAGAGTTGCATCAAAGCACTGCAAATGTGAGCAGGTTACTGCACGACATGGGATTGTCAACCTCATTTTGCCCAGCTAGAAAAAAAGAAACATGAGATTGTCGTCATATTATTTTGAACACAAATACACTCATCTTTTACTTTAAACAAATGCTGAACTGCACCTTCACTATATAACAAGATGCGAAATGGACCTCGATACTATTTTATTTGTGTTTTAGAATTAGCGAACAAGTAACAGCTGGCCTGAAGATTATAAATCTTTTTAAGTTGTTGGCAAAAAAAACACAAGAGATGGCACTACTTTTCTCAAAGATAAAAGTGGCACGTTATTTTAAAATTCCCAATGCCAATGTACAATAACCCGAAGGAAAGCCCCACCCAAAATTAAATCTGTCTCTCACATGTTGACTCATCTGCTGCACATACATTTTCTTTTTGCATTTGGTTAGAATCAGGTTGTAAACACAAACCTATGGTTTCTATGACAGCTGCCAAATTGGAAATACACAGTGAGGGAGGGAGTCAACTGATAATGCCTGAAAGCAAAAGCTAACCCACGCCAATAGGTGAATAAATCAGAGAGAGATTAATGTAAATGATTAGGCTCTGCTTTAACATTAACCTGTCCAATGAATTGTTACTACTTACTTGCAACAAGTATTAGTTGCTCCCTATGAAACAATATTGAAATGAACAGGTACACAGAACACAACTGGGGGCAAAAGACAGCCATTTATTTCCTATATTCATTTTCTATGAAATTCCTAGTAATAGAATCATACAGCATGGAAACAGACCCTTTGGTCCAACTCACCTGCACTATTCAGACCTAGTCTCATTTGCCAGCAGTTGGCCCATATTCCTTTAAACCCTTCCTATTCATATACCCATCCAGATGCCTTTCAAATGTTGCAATTGTACCAACCTTCAGCACTTCCTCCGGCAGCGCATTCCAAACACGCACCATCCCTGCACAAAAACGTCACCTCTCAGGTCCTTTTCAAATCTTTCCCAGCTCACCTTAAACTTATGCCCTCCAGTTTTGGACTCCAACATCCTAGGAAAGAGATCTTGGCTATTCACCCTATGCATGCCCCTCATGATTTTGTAAACCTCTATAATATCACACCTAAGCTTCCAACACGCCAGGGAAAAAAAATCTAACCTAATCAGTTTCTCCTTATAAATCTTTCTGCACCTCTAAAGTTTATCATCCTTCCTACAGAAGGGTAACCAGAATTATAAGCATTATGCCAAAAGTGGCATCACAAATGTCTGCACAGTCGCAACACGATACCCCAACTCTTACACTCAATCTTTTGGCCAATGAAGGCAAGCATATCAAACACCTTCACCATCCAATCTATCTGCAACTCCACTTTCAAGGAATTATGCAGCCCCTTGATCTCTTTGGTGGGTAACACTCCCTAATTCTGCCCTGGTTTGCCGTCCAAAACGTAACCTCTCTCATTTATCCGAATTCAACTCCATCTGTCACTCCTCAGCCCATTGGCCCATCTGATCATCTCGGAGAGAATCTTCTTCACTGTCCACTACACCACTTAATTCTGGTGTCATCTGCAAACTTACTAACCATACCTCCTATATTCTCACCGAAATCATTTATATAAAATGACAAAAAACAGTGGACCCAGCACTGATCCTTGTGGTATACTGTTGGTCACAGACCTCCAGTCCGAAAAGCAACTCTCTACCACCACGCTCAAGCCAATTTTGTGCCAAATTGCCTAGCTCCTCTGGGTCTCATCCGATCTAACCTTACTATCCAATCTACCAAGCGGAACATTATTGAACTTTTGTCCAAGTCTGTACAGACAACTTCTACCATGCTGCCTTTATCAATCTTCTTTGTCGCCTCTTTCAAAAACTCAATCAAGTTAGTGAGATTTCTCACTCCCAAAGCCATGATGACTATCCCTAGTCATCTCCTGCCTTTCCAAATGCAAGTAAATCCAGTCCCTCAGAATCACCTCTAACAATTTAACCACCAGTGACATAATGCTCATTGGTCTAAAGTTCCCTGGCTTTTCTTGACAGCCTCTCTTAAATATTGGCATAACATTAGCCAACCTTTAATCTTACGACACCTCACCTGTGGCTGTCAATGACACAAAGACTCAGCAAGGCGTCCAGCAATCTCTTCCTAGGTTCCCACGAAGTTCTGGGAAACACCAGGTCAGATCTTGGGGATTTATCAACCTTTATGCATTTTAAGACCTTCAGCACCTCTCTTCTGTAATACAAACTTTTTTCACGACATCACTATTTATTTCCCCAAGTTCCCTACCTTCCATGTCCTTCGCCACAGTAAATACTGACATAAAATATTTGTTTAGTATCTCACCCACCTATCATTGGCAAACCTGAGTTTTATTTACTTTGAGCTTTCTAATGAGTAAAGGCACCACTCATTCTAACAGTGATGTCAAATTATACAGAACAGCAGGTGTCAGAGTCTGTACAATGTTAATAATTCGCAGATAACAACTAGCCTTATTGCCTCCGGACTAAAGCAATGATAAGAGCTGTGCAGTGACACATGTCAGAAAGTGAGAGAGTGCAGATGCTGAGGGTAAGTACAGTCATTAGCTATGTGATGTCCCCCTGAAATCAAATTACGCAAGAGGACACAACTATTTAGATTCACGTGAAGAACAGCTACTTCGGTTCTTAGCACTCATGGAGTGGTCCTGCACAGGGAGTTAGCTCCTTTGGAAAGGAGGGGTAAAAACTGACCTAAGGATGGGGAGACTAATTTCAGTTTTGAATTTATACCTTTATTTATTTCTAGGCAAACTTGGCACAGAATTCTTGATAGTGTAGTGAGCAGAGAGATCTTGGTGTCCAGGTACATAGACCCTTGGAAGTTGCTACCCAGGTTGATAGGGTTAAGAAGGCATACAGCGTACAAAACTCTGGTGGTCATCTTTGGAGTATTGCGTAGTTCTAGTCACCGCATCATAGGAAGGAGGTGGAAGCTTTGTAAAGGGTTCAGAGGAGATTTACTAGGAAGGTGCCTGGTATGGAGGGAAGGTCTTATGAGGAAAGGCTAAGGGACTTGAGGCAGTTTGCGTTAGAGAGAAGGTGGTTGAGAGGTGACTTGAGACACATAGGATAATCAGAGGGTTAGATCGGGTGGACAGTGACAGCCAAGGGGACATAGCTTTAAACTGAGGGGTGATAGATATAGGAAAGATGTCAGAGGTAGTTTTTTTACTCAGAGTAGTAGGGACGTGCAATGCACTCTCTGCAACAGTAGTGGGTTTGCCAACTTTAAGGGCATTTAAAGGGTCATCGGACAGGCTTATGGACTAGAATGGAATAGTGTTGGTTAGATGGGCTTCAGATTGGTTTCACAGTTCGGCACAACATCGAGGGCTGTTATAGTCTATGCTTCAGAATTGCTGATGAAGATACAACAAAAAATTATAGCATATATTTTCTGGTGGACTCATGCCAAGGAAGAGAGGCAAAAAGTTTGAGGAAAGGGGCAAACAGGAAGGTAAAAACAAGAAAATTAATTCTATCAATGTAAACTGCCACAGATACTTTGTCACCAAGATACATTATTTTCATAAATAATCATTTGAGAAAATGTTTACATAATGGGCCCATATAGTATTTCTAATTTCAACTAAGAAATTAACAGTTGAACAATGTCACCACCAAACAGGAACCAGTATTTTCTGCATTTCTTATTTACATATATTTGGGTACAAAAATAAATGTAAATTTGTGAAACAGATCTGTACTTCTGCATCAGAAAACTAACAAACAGCTTTGCAGAACTGTCAAACTCAAAATACAAATTATTATAAACAGTGACAACTTATCAAAACCAATTCATAGCGGTTATGAAACCAGCTATTAATTAATCAAATTATTTAAAAATGCTTCCATCTCCAAACAGTTAAAAACTGCAACTCTGTGCAAAAGGAAGACAAGACAATTTAAACATCAATAATTCAAATCAGGTTGTACTCACAGGACACAACAGAGACACTCTCAAACTTGTTGTGGCAATTTCACTATCTGGGTCTGCTGTTAATTTCTCTTTGACTGGGGACAAAAGAAAGCACATTTAATATTAATTTAACACCTCCCAGAAATGTTATTCTTCATGTATAAGTTTAGATAGTGACTGCCAATAAGCTTTGCAACACAAAGGCAACACATCCAAATTCTATTGGCTATTTTTGTGGAAACCATCACTACCAGGCACAGCATTGCAGTCCACAATTGCAATAGGTGAGAGTGTCCCACCTTACTGAATGTGGCAAAATTTATTTCAAGCTGGAAACAAGTAACCAAATAGCAGCAATTTCTTCCACTAAGTTTTAAACTAAGATGCAGAAAGACATTCCAAATGGCCTGCAAATGTCTTGGCAATTCGCACTGCTGTTGACTGCTATATAGCCTGGTCTCTATACTGGTGCAGTACAACATTTGAATAAAGATAAAATACTTCAGTCCTGGAAATCTGAAACATGCGCAAAGAATGCTGGAGAAACTCAGCATGTCTAGCACCAGAAAGAGAAACAAAGTTAATATTTTGAGTCCAGAATTAATCTTCTTCAGAACAGTTCACAACAGCCATATCAGACTCAAACATGAACTGTTTCATTCCCCACAGATGCTGCCAGAGTTTCTCTAGCATCGTGTGTTTGGGACAGCATGACAACTGTCTGACAGTTAGCCTTTGCATTGGAACCAGGGACTCTCATAACAAAGGAATTCAGAAACAGATTATAATTATTGCTGTGATTTCCTGAATCTTACAACTAGCTTAACGTTTAATGCTAATGTACGCACATAGATAAATTACATTTGCCATGTGTGTGTTGGGAACATACACTCTGAATTCCATATTGCGCTCATCAAGTGTCCACACATGCACTTTCTTGCATGAGATACTGACCAATAACTGTAATGGGGAACAGCAACATAATAATTATGTTGTGAAATGCAAGTTCATATCCCTCTGAAGTAGCTGGGGGAGTTTAAATTCAGTTAAATAAATAAACAAATCCAGGATAGAAGCCAAGATGAAATAGGTTGATATAAAAACCCATCTGGTTCTCCAATATCTGCTGGGAAGGAAACCCAGTCGGGTTATGGGCAATAAATGCTGGCCTTTGAGGAATCGTCCACATGTTGAAAATGAGTAACACAAAAGTATGGCTACTAGTTCATTTTCCTTTCCTTCCCCTGCAAAATGGAATCTAATTGTGGCATCCCATATAACAACACTTACAGCAGAGATCAGGAATCAGACTGAACCTTTCTGATCCATACAGTTTAATCTTTCACTGTAGTGTCTATTAGTTTAAAGGGAAGGTTTATCTGAATAGAAGGGAACAAGATCAAAACTATGCATCCTGCTATTGCAAATGAGGTTTGCTTGTTGACAGATACATCAGTGACTGTTGGTTTGTTTCACTATAGTCTAATTTTCATCATTATGCTCACACTGTTAATGTACTGTTGCCAAGTTTTCAGATGACAAAATTAAGTGGGCAGGCAAGTGGTGAGGATAAAACAGGAACCTTCAGAGGGATATAGACAAGTTAAGCAAGTGGTCTGGGTATATGAATATGAGGGGTTTGGAGGGACATGGGCCAGGTGCTGGCAGGTGGGGCTAGATTGGGTTAGGATATCTGGTCGGCATGGACGAGTTGGACCAAACGGTCTGTTTTCGTGCTGCACATCCCTGACTCTATGACTCTAAAAGATGGCAGGTGGAATATAATGTGAGAAAACATGAGGCTATGACAGGAATAAATGAGATCAAAAGCCATAACAGTTGAGAAGGGTACTGGAGCTGATTATTATTTAACTAGAAAAAAACTGCAGAAAGCTACAGCAGAGAGAATGTTGACTAGGCTGATACTGGGTACGAAGGAACTATCTTATCAGAAGAGGGTTAGTACATTTGGTCTGTACTCATTGGAGACCACAAGAATGAGAGATAGCTTGATAAAAACAGTAAAAGGGTCATGGGAACTTGACAGGGTAGATGCAGAGAAATTATTTCCCTTGTAGAAGAATTTAGGATCAGAGGGCATAATCTCCGAAAATAGGGTCACCCATTTAAGACAGAGGTGAGGAGAAATTTCTTCTCTTAGAGGGTAACATATCTGAAATTCTTCACCAAAAAAGTGCTGGTGAGGCTGGGTTGTTAAGTATATTCAAGGCTGCGATAAACAGGTTTTTAAAATCAATAAGGGATTCAAGGACCATGGGGAAAAATGCTGGGAAGTAGGGTTGTGGGTTATCAGATCAGCCAAAATATGATTGAATGGGACCAGACTCAATGGGCTTAATGGCCTACTTCTGCTCCTCAGTCTTAATTCTTACCTTAACGTCAGAAACTAGGGTAGATTTTTCACAGCGTTGAGGTCAAAACACCACAAAACCACTAGATTTGATCTAGCTACACAGGATAAGCTCTGTGGGGCTGCGGGGGAATGGGAAGCTTCTGGCTACAAGAACCTAAGTAACAGGCCTTCTCTTGCTAACCAAGCATTTTGCTTCACTTCTACATATTACTTTAGTACAGCAAAAAGCTCTTGTTTCTCCCCCAAACCCCCTCTTTTCCTTTTCCAGTCGTTTAGAGATCTTACCTTGTACAAAGTCAACTACACTTTCAAAACATACAGGATTGGAAATTAAAGTGCTCTCAGTAAAAGAGCTGCTACTGAGGAGCAACCATTGTCTTATTGTTTTCACACCATCAGTGCTTGGCATTCTAGACTTAGCTGCCAAAAGCATGATGAATCTTTGTCAAACATATCACTGTACAGCTTTCCTATCTTTCCCTCTGGAGGGAATCGGAAGGGCTGGAGGGTAGAGGCAGGTAATGGGAGAGGACAGATCATTAGTTCACCCTTTATCTGAACCTGCCTAAGGGAAGAAACACATTTCATTAGCTGGAGTTGATTTCTAGCGCCTAGTTGCTATAGCACTATTACCAACCACCCTCCCCTGCTCACATTTATTGTGCGGAGACAATTTTGGGAACAGCTTTCCAGCTAAGCAAAGGCAACTAAAAAGTACTGATTTTCCAAAAATATATATCAAGCAAAATCACCATTTATAGCAACAAATGGGAGACAAATTATGGGTTAACGCAGCTTTTATTTGCTATAATAAATTAAAGAATTAAAAATTGCAGTAGGAGACAGAGACTTCTTGACTACTTTTAATGAGCAGGTTTCATTCGATTCTGGGCAGAGTACATTAACTTACTTTAGCATTGCATTAAGACTCTCTCCCATGACTTGCACCAAAACTGGAAACCTAAAGTATACTTCAGAGTATTTGCTAAGGCCAGCAAGTTTACATTTCGGTTTCTGCCAGTCTCATGTCAGGAATGGCCCACAAGCAGCAAACACACAGATCTTAATGTATAGGTAATAGAACAGCATTCTTGTCAGGGGGAGGGGAGTTTTAGTGTGAGAGCACATGAGAAAATCATTAAAACAGTGATCAGAAATTTGTTGACAAGGTACAATTTCCTTGCTACAAGCTAACTATCACACTTCCAATGAACTTGTTCACTTATAATTGATTGGATAAAAGGAATTAGGAGATCCATGCGTAGTACAATGTCTCGAGTGGTTTGCAATGTTGCTACTCAAGATTTCTGATTCAGTGAGGGTATTTCACTTGGGTATTTTACCATTGGCTCTGGCCTGTGTAGAAAAGATTCAGAAGAAGGAAAAACTTACGATTCTCATTCCTAATTGCTTTTAGATTGGGGTTAGTAAATGGCAATGTATGGATAATAGAGGAAAACAGACAAGCTCAGTTGCACTGCAGCTGACAAACAAATATCCACATATACTCGTTGAGGTTCAAATGTCAAATTTTCCCTCCTACTAGCAAAACACTAGCTCATCGCAGGTATTTGTGGAACTATGGTCCAGCACCTTCAGCGGGGAGGTGAAGATGTAGTGGCATTGTTGCTGGGCGAGTATTTCAGATACCCAGGTAATGCTCTCAGCATGGTAGATTTTTGGAATAAGCTTTACACACAAGTGACTTAGAGATAACACACCCGAACTGAGGGGCAGTGGGAACTCAATGCAGAAGTGCTCTTTGCTTTTATTTTGATTGATAGTTTGTAATGAGAACCAGGGTAGCTGATATTAAACATCTTCCAAAATGTTTAATTTAGAACAGTAAGCCATGTCAAGAGAGCTCAAAACCATGGTATGCTTTTCCTGCTTGATGCGGGATGTCGGGAACATTTCCAGTGCCTGGGGCCAGCTTCTGTGCAGAAACTGACTCCAACTGCAGTGCGTGGCTGCACGGGTTTCAGTGCAGCAGCAAGGGACACTGTGAAGCATCCACGAGGCAGAGTATCATGAAAAGTACATACAGAGAGGCGGTCGCAACACAAGATCAGACACCATAGGCAGGAAGGTAATGGGTAACCACCTGGCAGAGCAAGTGGACTAGGTAAGCAGTGCAGACGTCTTTTGCAGCTATTTCCTTGTAAAATTATTGTACCACTTTAGATACTGCTGAGGGAAATTGCCTTTTAGGGGGAAGCAGCAACAGCCAAATTCATCGCACCACAGTTGGCTCTGCTGCATGGAGGAGTAGTAAAAAGTACAGGAATGCAACGGTTACAGGGGATTCAATTGTAAGGACACTAGACAGGCATTTTGCATCTGTAAACAAGACTCCAGAATGATATGTTGCCTCCCTAGTGCTACGATCAAGGATGGCTAGGAGTGGTTACAAGGCCTTCTGGATGGGGAGGATAAACAGCCATTAATCAAGATACACATTGGTCGAAATGACAACATTTTTTGAAAAAGGGTTAATGTCCTAATAGCAGGAGAGACAGAGTTTGGAAGTCAGTTGGAAAGTAGGATCTCAAAGGTAACAATTTTAGGATTGAAACAAGTGCTATGTATTAACCAGAGCAAAAATAGCAAGGTATATCAGATAAATAAATGACTGAAGAGATGGTGCAAGAGGGAGGGTTTCAAATTCCTGGGGCACAGGAACAGGTTCTGTGGAAGGTGGAACCAAAATAAACTGGGCTGGTTACAGCTGAACAGGACTGGGACTGATGGCCGAAGGATGAAAATAAGTATGGCATAGTCAGGATTACAGAGCTGCATGGTGACCAGGAATGTGAAAACGCCAAGATGCAAAAAGCATTGGTAGGAATTGCACACTGAACAGTAGGGGTGATGCTGGGAATTGTGTTAAACAGGAAATTAGAGGTACATGCAATAAAGAACATGTAATTATTCTGCATATAGATTGGGCAATTCAAATTAGCAACAATATTATAGAAGAGTAATACCTGGAGTGTACACAAGATAACTCTCTGAACCAATACGTTGAGGAACCAACAAGAAAACATGCCATCCTCAACTGGGTATTGTGTAATGAGAAAGGAATAACTGGCAATCTAGTTATGCAAGGAGCCATGGGGATTAGTGACCATAATACGATAGAACTGTTGGAAAATAATGCTCATTCTGTGACTGGAGTCCTAAATTCAAATACAGGTAACTACACTGGTATGAGGTGTGAGATGGGAACATTTCTTAAAGGATGACAGTGGAAAGGCAATGCCAAACACTCAAAAAGCACACGAGTGAGCTGCAACAATTGTCCATTCTTGTCTGGCGCAAAAAGTAAAACAGGAAAGGTGACCAAACTGTGTCATAAGGGAAATTAAAGCTTTCATTAGATCCAAGGAAGAGGCATTCAAATTGGCCAGAAAAGAAACAACAGACCTGAGAAACACATAACAGAAAACAGGAGGTATAGGCCAATCAGCCATTTGAGCTTGCCTTCCATTCATTATGATCATGGCTGATCATCCAACTCAATAGCCCATTTCTGCTTTTCCCTCACATCCTTTGACCCATTTAGCCCCAAATGCTATGCTTTTATGACAAAAGTAAAGAACGGACCTCATTCATTGATTTCAGAAATTGCTACTTCTGACGGGCCTAACTACAAGAGACACAGGGTGGTATCCAGCATTCTACCACATCTTGGATCTAGAATAGTCAAAACCATGCTTTGGAAGGTGGTGTTGTAGAAATCAAATATGTGCAAGAGGCAGCAGTAAAGATCTTTGTCCTTTTTTTTAAGATTGCATCCAGTCAAGTTGAGAAGCTCTGAAGAGTTTGTTATAAGCACAAACTACTAAAATGATTGCAATCACATTAGTGAATCCATTCGTGCATAAAAAGGGTCAGATAGAAAAACATTTGAAGTAATCTTAACTGTGATGCTGGAAAGTCTGTTTAACTTGGTTCAGGATCTATCTAATCAAAAGATAACACTGGTGTAGATTCTGTTTCATGATCATGAGGATATGGAACTTGCATCTAAGTTGCTAAACCTTGGCTATATTAATTGGAGAATTTCTTTCTGATCTGTTATTTGCTGGAACCTTCACAGCTTTTGGGCAGGAGTGATTTCTAAATTGAACAGCTGAACAATGATGAGATGCTTATTCTGTCCCACCAACACATTCCCATAATGTTGATGCTCTGAATGTTAGTTATAATTATAGCTGAAATGCACTGTAAACAGAAATTCCTTAGCCTGATCAAACAATTAGTGATTACTTTGGCCAGTTCTCAAATAACTTCAGACAGATTGTACCATGACATCACTGTAGAGTCAGAAGGGCAGTTAAACACTGAATTGCACATACCATTCTGGTATATGCTAATGCAGAAACACTTCAGAAAACAAAGCTGCGTGTCAATTGAGATGTTTCAATTTGGCCTGATTCTAGAAACCAAGAGGTAAAAATACCCAGGTAAATCTTCTAAGTTAAGGTAGAGTAAAGGCAAAATGGTCTCAGATTCTGAACTTTATAATTAGAAATCTACATCTCCTTTTAGCTGGGAGGGGGTGGTGGATTGGGGGAGGAATCAGGCAACCTCTGATCATCGTCATTCAGCAAATGCAATTCTTAACATCGGGTGAGGACAGAATTGCTGTCACAAGTAAGTGCTACACAAATAAACAGCCACTTGGGCAGGTATTGCACAAAACCTGGCACCCATGGAAGCATGCCTCATGAGGAATAAACACACAAAAAACGTGCAAGAAAATGACAAACTAAAAATTGAATTTAAAAAGCAGTACTGCATCTCCCACAAGTTGACAATTTTCTCATACTTGTATGTTTGACAATCCTGGAAATTATGCTAATTAAAGCAATTTACCACTACAAAATGTAAACTGTGGTTTCTATGAGGATACTCTCCAAACATCTCGCTCAGTGATATATTGTAAAAACGGTGGTAAAGTGTAGTATAGCCAATGGCTGCAAGGCGGTTTGGATCATTGATCAGTGCCAAAATAGGCAGCTACCAAATTCTGTTAAAATGAATATAGAGCTTTCATAACTAGTCTCAGTACTGCAGTTTAGAGAAAGAAGAAAAATCCACCTTGGGTTTCTGCAGCAATCATTTGCCAATCAACTGTATTGGAAAGAGAGTGTGCAGATAAACTGATACTAACTGAATCAAACTTAGCTATAGCAGCCAACTCTTACTGTCAAAATGGTCTCACTATCTAACCTCACAATGCAAACTTAGTGACACATGAGAAAGATAATCACCCACAAAGCTATACTCTCTTCTGCCCATCCTCTTACAATTCAGAACTTTTAGCTAGACTCAGAATAAATTCTTTGATGAAATGGTTGCAACTGATAATGAACAGAAAGGAAACAATGGTTGGAATTTTGTCATGGGTTTTTAATCATTGAAATGAATTGAAAAACTTGCCTACACTTTGTACTTGTACTTACTTAATGCTCTGGAATGGTCCGGGTTCCTTATTCCTTTAGCCCGCAATCTTTGAAGTAACACTGCAGATGACAGCTGTTTTACAAGATAAACTGCCATGGAATAACTCTGAAAAAAAAATGCAGTGGTCGATCATGATGTTAACTGTATCAACATTCAACCACATCTCCAAACACTGCAGTTAAACTATATATTTCTTGTCAAATTTAAATTATCATATTGAGGGCTGCATCTAGTTTTTTAAAAATTGTATGCATCTTTCAGGCAGCTTTCCAGAGCAAATACACCCAATGTTTTAAATTATGTATATCCAATGATGGAAATGTCATTTTCCCACATTTTTTTTTTGAAATTAGATTACTTACAGTGTGGAAACAGGCCCTTCGGCCCAACAAGTCCACACCGCCCCGCCGAAGCGTAACCCACCCATACCCTTACATCTACATCTACCCCTTTCCTAACACTACGGGCAATTTAGCAATTTAGCCAATTCACCTGACCTGCACATCTTTGGACTGTGGGAGGAAACCGGAGCACCGGGAGGAAACCCACGCAGACACGGGGAGAACGTGCAAACTCCACACAGTCAGTCGCCTGAGGTGGGAATTGAACCCGGGTCTCTGACGCTGTGAGGCAGTAGTGCTAACCACTGTGCCACCGTGCCGCCCACTTCTTCTCAAATGGCAAGTGGGACACGATATGTACCAATGTGGTGCTCCTCATTTGTTGGAGGAAACAAACTCAGCCAAGCTGTTACCTAGCAGTTCCTGCCAGACAGCAAGTGTGAAGAGGGTTGCGATTGACCTGCCTGCTCAAGTTGTTTATCTGAACTGGTTAGATGCAGACAAGAGAAATGGTTAACTGGATGTGACACAGCCGCCCTGGACAAATCCTAACCCATGGAATCCAAATTCAGTCAGGATCCTCACGAGAGCACAAGCTGGAAATAAAATCTCAGACAGAGCATTGTGAAGGAGTTTCCTACATTGAATAATTATTTTTAGATCCTCCTTTTGTACTAAAACTTATGAAACTTGATGAATAGAAAATCGATGGCCATTTCAAATTAACATGCAGCCCATTACTGATTTATATTTGTTGAACCTCGTTGATCTGCAGCAGTTATTTCACAGGATGTGGCTAGACCAGCAGTTGTTGCACATTCTAATTGCCCTTGAGGTGGTGGTGGTAAGCAGGCTTCTTGAATGGCTGCAGTTCAAGTGGTACATACGCATGCACACCCGTGATATCAAATGTAACACCTTCCAAAACTTCCTGTGTGGGGAACCCCTTTCAAATATTCATAAATGCTCATCAGAAAAACTTTTGAACTATCCAAAGAAAAATACAAAAGCTAAATACTGCAGATGAAACTCAAGGAAAAGCAGTTTCTAATGAAACAACAAATGTTAAATGTTCCTCTCTCCATAGATGTTGCCCGACTTGCTGAGTATTTCCGACAGCGCATTATTTTTAAAATAATATGTTTAGCAACGGTGCCACAACAGCTTTTAAACTCTTTTGAACCGAGTCCACTAAGTTCTGTTGTCGCTCTGCTGAGTCTGACCAGACGCCGCTCATTTCTGAATAGGCTAAATATTTTTAACCAACCTAGTGGTGGATGCTCCGACAGTGAGTAAACTTAAGGAGTAGCTAGATAGATTTTTAATGGGTTGAAGGGTTATGGGGAGAAGGTAAGAAAATGGGGGTAAGGAGCATATCAGCCATGATCAAATGGCAGAGCAGACTCGATGGGCTGAATGGCCTAATTCTGCTCTGATATCTTATGAACTGGACAAATTATGACACATCTTTGGGGCATGAGATTTGAACACAGATTTTCTGACCCAGGGCTGGGGTCTCTACACACATCACAAGAGTCTTTCGAGTTCAATTGTAGTTAGATGCAGGAACAGCAGATGTGACAAAGATGATATCCAGACCTTGGCCCAGGTAATTAATTATCTATGGGTTTGCAATCTATATGATAGCTTAAGTATTTACACCAAATTATTGGAACCAATTTGAACAGCAATATACTTCTTTCTTGAACACACATCTCACCTTGGGGTCTTATACAAAATATAGGTCTACTGGTTGAAGTGATTAACAAAATAATGTTATAGCCACAATTAATAAAAGAGATGCTACTTTTCCAAAAATCATAAAACATGCAAAAGTGAGATATGAAGCAATTGAAGTGTTTATTATTGACCCATTACTTAGATCTATTAATCTCGGAATTATTTTGTTTTAATCCCAAACCAAAAAGCAGAAGGCAAATTCTAAAACCCCAAATTACATTACCTCTTTCTAAGTACAATGATTAGGTTCCCTACAATGTGAAAACTGGCTCTTCAGCCCAATAAGTCCTCACTGAGCCTCCAAAGAGTAACCCACCCAGACCCATTTCCCTCTGACTAATGCACCTAACACCATGGGCAATTTAGCATGGCCAATTCACCTGACCTGCACATCTTTGGAATGTTTATATGGCAACCAGCAAAACGCTGCAGTCTAACCCATCAGTACTAACAGCTGCAGTAAAATATCTACTCAAACACCACAGCAGAGATGGTCAAAGATAACTTTTGATCTTTCTTGACTCCACTTTGCTGCACTAAATTATCATATAAGTTAAATTAGTAATCAGAAGTGTTCCACATTCTATGTCACAATTTCAAAGTGGAAATGGCATAAACTTTTACTACCACATCTGTCAACAACATTATTATTTGTGAATAACAGATGGTGCCAAGTTGCAATCTTAGATCAGACTTGTATTCTTAGACAGTGACCAAAAGATGAAACATAGCAGCAATGGGTTTTAATGCCAAGTAGCATCCTGCCCATTATCATTGAAGTTCTCCCCAACCAAGTCACTTCAGTTTGAAACTGAAATGCAAGAAATAGTTTCCATTTCAAGGTAAAAGGGGTTTCCAACATAACTCTCTCTCATAGAAAGATCAATAAACTAGATTTCAGGATTGGCTTCACCAAAACAAGCAAAATAATTCAAGAAATGAATCGACCCAAGGGATATATGCATTCATTTCCCAACATCCTTCAGTTGGAAAGAACAGTTATATCAGACTCGAAACATTAACTCTCGTCTCTCTTGCTCTCTTCCTTCACAGATGCTGCCAGAACTGCTGAGTCGCTCCAGCGTTCTATCTGCTTACCTTTATGAAAAGCAGCATTATTCACATGGCAATTTCTTTTCTCAATTCATCCACATCTGTACTCTCTTCATGCTACATAATTTCCTTCAATTATAACAAAATGTGGGATACCATCTTGTGGAGTTGCAGTCATTTGATACATGGCTGTCAGTGGACACCATACAGCAGCTAAATCTAGCTAGTCCTTACTTAGGACCATACTTGATCTCCATTTAGCCCTTCCAAAAGTCACCAATTAAGAACAGGTTGAAGATACAGAGATTACAAAAAATTTAAAGCTTCATCTTTAGGTTATCATGTAACTGTCACTTTACACACATTTTTGCAGATGCTTATACATATTGATTTCAGCAAGTTAATAATTACGTCTTTACTCAAGATACCTTCCTCTCCCTCCTATGACACAGGTTTTTAAGAAGCATGCCTTTTTGTGGTGCCTCAATTAAGCATGTGACTGCCTAGCTGCTGCGTGTTGGCAAACAGTTCCGATTCATGTGCCCCCTCACCCATATAGGAGCAAGGAATGGTAACCAAAATAGAATATTTCCTTCCCTGGCCCCAGGGCAACTGCTGCTATTCTAGCTGAAAACAGCATTCTTGGTACATACTTGTAATTGAACCCTACATTTTTGCATGGATTACATCCATTCTGTGCTGTATTATTATAAGAGGAGCTAATAAGGAGCTACAAAGTGCAGCTGCCTCCCCTTACGCTTTTGTTTATTGCTGGTGTTAGTTCATATGGTTTTGCTGCAGTTTGGGTTACATCATCACAGTTCTCTTCATGGGGGATACTTGGTGCCCTGAAATCTAGACAAAAGTATTGCACAGTATCCACCACTGCTGGTACAATTAAGAACAAATGTCATACACAAAACAATGAACATTTCTTTTGAAATACCTTTCACTAACCTCTAAAATTGCTGCCACAACAATGAGAAACAAGCAACAATTCACTCTAGGAGAAAGTGAGGACTGCAGATGCTGGAGATCAGTCAAAACATGTGGTGCTGGAAAAGCGCTGCAGGTGAGGCAGCATCCGAGGAGCAGGACAGTCGATGTTTTGAGCATGTGCACTTCATCAGGGATCGGGGGTGGGGGGGGGGGGGGGGGTGGGGGTGCACGTGTGTGTGTGCGGGGCCCCAAGGGGTCACCTCCCATCTCACATATCCACTCCACTCTCCTCTCTGACCTATCACCATCACTCCCCTGCCCTTCATCTACCCATCGCATTCCCTACCTCCCTCAAGCTTCACCCGCCTCCCATTTCTGTCTCCTGTCGTCTGGGAATGCTGCACTGCCCGGTTCTACCTTCTACCCAAAATTCACAAACCTGACTGCCTGGGTCGACCAATCGTCTCAGCTTGCTCTTGTCCACCAAACTTATCTCTGCATACCTTCACACCGTCCTGTCCCCTTTGGTCCAGGATAGCCCCACATACATTCAGAACGACACCTAAGCCCTCCACCTCCTCTGTGACTTTCGCTTCCCCGGACTCCAACGCCTTACCTTCACTATGAACCTCCAAGCTCTGCACACATCTATCCCGCCCTGGCAAAGGCCTCCAAAGCCCTCAGTTTCTTCCTCTCCCGCTGACCTAACCAGTACCCTTCCAGTGACACAATCATTTGATTGGCTGAACTGGTCCTCACCCTCAACAATTTCTCATTCAAATCCTCCTAATTTCTCCAGACCATTGCAGTAGCCATGGGCACCTGCAAGGGCCCCAGCTATGTCTGCCTCTTTGTTGGGTACGTGGAACAGTCTCTACACCAGCACTACTCCCCACCTTTTCCTCCGCTACATCATTACTGTATCTATGCCATCCGAGGAGGTTGAACAATTCATCAACTTCACGAACACCCTGACCTCAAGTTCACCTGTTGTAAAATATGGTGCTGGAAAAACTTAGCAGGCCAGGCAGCATCCGAGGAGCAGGAGAATCGACGTTTCGGGCATAAGCCCTTCTTCAGGAATGAGAATAGCGTGCCAAGCAGGCTGAGATAAAAAAGGTAGGGGGGAGTGAATTTGGGGGAGGGACGCTGGGAATACGATAGGTGGAAGGAGGTCAGGGTGAGGGTGAGGGTGATAGGCCGGAGAGGTCAGGAAGAAGAGGGCGGTGCTGAATCCGAGGGTTGGGACTGAGATAAGGTGGGGGTTTCCGAGCTCCTGAAACCCTACACAGAATGATTTTAAAAAAACCCAGCCATAATGCGTTGTGCTGTTACAATTAATTACTTTGAAAAGATGAAGAAAAGCTTACTCTTCCGATTTCTGCAGACCATGAAACCACAATAGTGTTCGGCACTGTCGTGGACAATCTGACTAGTGAGGTAATATTGATTGGCCGGCTAGGTCGCTTTGGTTCAACACCATTTTTGGTTGGTGGTAGGTAACCCTAGAATAAAATTTAAAAGTTACTTAAAAAGTTCCAAGAAGACTGAGTCAAATAAAATCTCGCAGACCAATTACTTTATACTTACTGGCAAATTGCAGGTTTTCCCATTTACTTTCACGCAGAGATTTGGTGGAAAATGATCTTCTTGTGGACAGCTTGTTTCTGATAAACAAAACCTTGGAAATAAAAAAAATCATTTACAAACTTAAAATGATCTCCATTAATCAGATCTACAATTAATACGGTCTAATTATAGTGAGTTTTGAGAAGGTTTGTAGCTCTGGCTGAGGTTTTGGATGTAGGTTTGTTCGCTGAGCTGAAAGGTTCATTTCCAGATGTTTCGTTACCTTACTAGGCAACATCTTCAGTACCCAAAATTCACAAACCAGGAGCCTCCCTCAGACCCATAGTCGTGCTACCTGGAACACCAACTTACAGATTGGCTGAGGAGCTACATCAAAGACTAAAACACTTTGTAGAAGGCTCACGCCACTCCATCCACTCCACCCAAGAATTCCTGAAGACCAAAGATACTAAGATAGAAGAGGATGAAATAATGGTCTCCTTTGGTGTAACAGCCCTGTTTACTTCAATCAACATTAGCCTGGCCAAGGAAACACTGACCACACTATTAGAAGACCCAAAGACACATACACCAACCACCACTAACTTCATCAACAAGGAGAATATCATCAAGCTAGTGGACCTATACCTTACCACCCACTTCACCTTCAACAACAGAACTTACAGACAAACCAATGGAACACCCATGGGATCTCCAATATCAGGGTTCTCAGCAGAGGCAGTAATGCAGAGACTTGAGCAAATAGCTCTGCCAACCATCCAACCCAAACTCTGGGTCCGCTACGTGGATGACATCTTTGTCCACAAGTCAGAGGAAACCTTCAAGACCATCAAAAATACCCTTACAGGCATAAAATTCACTAAAGAGGAGGAAAACAACAACAAACTGCCATTCCTAGATGTCACAGTACAGCGAACAGCCAATGGGAAACGTCAAACCAGCGCCTACAGAAAAATAAAACATACAGACCAAATATTGAACTACAGAAGCAATCATCCCAACACCCACAAACGAAGCTGCATCAGGACATTATTTCAATGACTGGATTAGTGGTGCTGGAAGAGCACAGCAGTTCAGGCAGCATCCAACGAGCAGCGAAATCGACGTTTCGGGCAAAAGCACTTCATCAGGAATAAAGGCAGTGAGCCTGAAGCATGGAGAGATAAGCTAGAGGAGGGTGGGGGTGGGGAGAGAGTAGCATAGAGTACAATGGGTAAGTGGGGGAGGAGATGAAGGTGATAGGTCAAGGAGGAGAGGGTGGAGTGGATAGGTGGAAAAGAAGATAGGCAGGTTGGACAAGTCAAGGAGACAGTAACTGAGCTGGAAGTTTGAAACTAGGATGAGGTGGGGGAAGGAGAAATGAGGAAGCTGCTGAAGTCCACATTGATGCCCTGGGGTTGAAGTGTTCCGAGGCGGAAGATGAGGTGTTCTTCCTCCAGGCGTCTGGTGGTGAGGGAGCAGCGGTGAAGGAGGCCCAGGACCTCCATGTCCTCGGCAGAGTGGGAGGGGGAGTTGAAATGTTGGGCCACGGGGCGGTTTGGTTGATTGGTGCGGGTGTCTTGGAGATGTTCCCTAAAGCGCTCTGCTAGGAGGCGCCCAGTCTCCCCAATGTAGAGGAGACCACATCGGGAGCAACGGATACAATAAATGATATTGGTGGATGTTCAGGTGAAACTTTGATGGATGTGGAAGGCTCCTTTAGGGCCTTGGATAGAGGTGAGGGAGGTGGTGTGGGCACAGGTTTTACAGTTCCTGCGGTGGCAGGGGAAAGTGCCAGGATGGGAGGGTGGGTCGTAGGGGGGTGTGGACCTGACCAGGTAGTCACGGAGGGAACGGTCTTTGCGGAAGGCGGAAAGGGGTGGGGAGGGAAATATATCCCTAGTGGTGGGATCTTTTACCATTATTTCAACAAGCCAACACACACTGCAGCACACAGGAACTACGCAGAGCAGAGGAAAATCACCTATACTGTGCATTCAAAAGGAATGGGTACCGAATAAACACAGTCCACCAATTTCTCAGCAACAAACCCAAACAAGCAGACAAAACACATCCAGAAACCCTAGCCACTCGCCCCTACATCAAAGACATCTCGGAAATGAATGCCAGACTACACAGACCCCTTGACATCATGGTAGCCCACAAACCCACCAACACATTAAAACAGCAGCTAATGAACTTGAAAGACCCTATACAGACAATGAGCAAAACTAACATCATTTACAAAATACTGTGCAAGGACTGTAACAAACACTACATTGGACAAACAGGCAGAAAACTAGACACCAGGATACATGAACTTCAACTAGCCACAAAAAGACATGACCCTCTCTCAGAAGTATCTTCACATATGGATGAGGAAGGCCACCACTTCGACTAGGACAATACATCCATCCTAGGACGAGCCAAATAAAGACACGCATGAGAATTCCTAGAAGCATGGCATTTCAACCGGAAGTCTATCAATAAACACATTGAGTTAGACCCCATCTACCATCCCCTGAGAAAAGGAACAGGAAGTGACTTCACCACAGGAAATATCATCACAGGAAATGACATCACCAATCCAAAGAAACCCAAACATATAAATAGAAAGCAGGAATTTTCAGCATTGTTTTGCATGAGGTCCACTGAAGATCTTTCTTAGTAAGGTAACGAAACGTCTGGAAATGAACCTTACAGCTCAGCGAGCGAACCTACATCCACGGTCTAATTATACTTAGGATTGCATGGATTACTTGAATAGGAAGTTCCTGTCTTGATATTCAGCATCTCAATATATACTACATCTAACATTAGGTGATTCTAAACAGTTTCTTGGTCCAATTATCTCTGAATACATTGAGCTTTTGCAATGGATCAATCACTGAGTAACAAATAAACAACACAACTTTACAATTACAATACTGAATTATAAACCATGATTTCAGTTACTGCTAATACTGGACAAGTCACATGCAAGGTTGAAACATTGTTTGATAAACCACAAGTTTTACTTTTGCTACTCATTTACCATAATCGCATTAGGCCAATGTATTTGTGACAAAAATAAGTGAAAGTTTATGACACAGAAAGAGATAAAAAACTAATTATGTTACGCTTTACGAAATAGATTCAACTATTTTACCCTCGACCACATCCTTACAGATCCCCTTAACAAATTTAAAGTTCTGGTTCTTGGCGTAGCTTTAACTGGTTTCTGAAGCTCTCTTCTTACTGACTTCTCAGCACTTCCAGAGGAAACGCATGGTTCTCCAAATACTCAACTGCCAACAGTCTTCTGTACCTAGATGTTTTTCTCAGGTCATTCAGGACATTTTCCTATGGTCCAGACTTTCTGCAGACCGTGAAACTGCACTGCTGCTGTTTCAGGCCTTTTCTCCTGCTTCCCTCTGATAGAGGCATACACACATGCCTGACCTTCTGGACTGTTCTGTCTTTGTGATAGTCAATTCCTGTTGCCAAGCAAAAATATCTTTTTCCTCTTTCTTCTGCTGTTAAGAGTGCAATGAATTACTGACCTTAGGGATATTGAAGAATTCATTTAGATACAGGTGAACAGAACTTCAGATATTTGGTACAACTGTCAGAACTCAAAATTGAAACTAAACCATGTTTTCCTATTCTTAATACGCGCACACACACACATAGAAATACAAGTCATACGTAAACCCAAATGTTGTTCTTCCATGTACGAATCCAAATTTCCACATATTGTCAACAAAAAAAAAAATTCGTATCACCAAATGTATTTTAAAACTTGCTACACAAGGCAAACAACATTCTAGGACTAGGTTGATATAGGAAGAATTTATAGAATTCTCCACATCCTCACCAACTGCACCTCCTGAAGGGCTGTCTAGCCTTGAATCACTGTGAAGAGCTCAGAATAAAGTAGAACTTGAAATGTTCAGTCAGAGCCCTTACAATTATTTTTCTTAAAACTGCTGATACTTTGTACTTATCCAAATTAAAACCAGTTCACATGCAGGTTGGTGGGGGAAGGGCAGGGAAGAAAGAGAGAGAGAGAGAGAGAGAGAGAGAGAGAGAGAGAGAGAGAGGGAGAAAGAGAGAGAGAGAATGCAGCAAGAGGGAGGAATGGGAAGGAGAAGGTGGGGGAGGGGGCATAGAAGAGAGAGAACAGAAAAGGAAACAGAACAGCAAGTGAAAGACAAACCACAAACATGCACTTACCTTAACTGAACCTGAACTGTGAAGTCACACTTGGTCCCAGATATGTCCCTACATAAAAGTGAAACATTTTTCACACATTTAACACTAGTATTCATGAAGGAAATTGCACAGTACAATTCAAAACCTTCTAAACGTATTCTGAAATAGGATAATTTATACAATTTGCTTCATTATGATCTAGGAGAAGTTTTGTAAACCAAACTAGTTTTTATAAAACTAATAAAAGGATGGTGTTGCTACCAAAAATTTTTCCTAGTTCTATTATTAATTGAGTTGCAACTAACAAATTGAAAAACAGCATTTACTTTTAACTATCAGAAAACTTCATTCACCAACATTCCTTAGATATCTTGAAGTATATGATAAGCAGAACAGGGAGGAGATTAATGATATGAATAATTATTTTTTGATGCTCAAAACTTGTGATAAAAGGCAGCTGCCACTGTTACAGAGTTGCAAACATCTGGAACTGATAAAGGATTCAGGGCATTACTGAACTAGTTTTATAAATTATGTCTTCACATCATGCTCAACTGACCAGAATGTTTGAAATATATTGAGACTATAAAAGCAGGAAAGGCTACGGCTCATACAATGTGGGTAAGCCTCACTTGCCCTATCGCGTTTAATCCTCCTCCAATAAAGTAGCAAGGTCTTGGAGAAAGTATGGTGATGATTCACTTGGTTAATACTTGGATAAAGGGCTGAGCGGTGTGTGAAAAACAGTGGTTAAATTGCCTGGAGATTAAGAGCTTGACAGACTCAAGTGCATAAAATAACAAGACGGCTGGTGAATCATTCTTTCCAAAACAAGGAAACACAACAACAGAATTCAAGCTAAACTGGTTCAAAGCAAATCCAGAGAAGGTATGGGTTACACAAAATATGGAATGATTCCCCTCAAGGTTGATGGATGTAAAGATAAATACAAGCATTTAAAAGAAGATGGGTATTTGCATCAAAGCATACAGAAAAGGGACAGATGTCATGGCAAACAAAACAGCACAGCAGAAAATGCGAAAGAAACCCTGCAGATCTAGCAGCATTGGTGGAGAGAGAAACAAAGCCAACATTTTGAGTCAAGACATGATTTCTTCATAATTGCAGACTCAAATTGTTAGCTTTGTTTCTCTCTCCACAGATACCGCCAAGACCTGCTGAGTCTTGCCAGAATTTTCTGTTTTTATTTATTTCCAGAATCTTCAGAATTTTGCTTTTATTAAAATTGCAGAGCAGATGCCCTACTTTTGTTCTTAGTGATCTTTGTGCATCGAGAGCAAAGGTGAGAGGGTGGAGGGGAATTGATTTATCAGCAAATTGCATCTTGCTATAAGATTTCATAAACTGAATTTTAATTTTCAAATAGGTCTATTTATGAAATTACATTGAAGCAATTTAAATCAAAAAACTTAATTAAATTGAATTAAAAATTTAGTCTTACTGAAAATTAGTAAATTGAGTAATAGTGATATTTTCCTTCTTTTTCATAAAGCACGGAGACCAAACATAGAAGACAAGTAATGCTCATTTTAAGTTTTAAAGTGTATAGATAAACCTAAAGCATCCTTGCTGAGCCAATCAGGCCTACTAAAACCAAAACAGAAAGACAGCAAATTACTTACATTGAGTTGCTAATCTGTTGAACTTGCTGAGGTGTCAATGCAAATGCGAAACAAGTCTCCTGAAACCGCTGACCATTGTCTGAAGCTGAAGAGAAAAAGAAATCCCAAATTTACATTTTTCAAATCTAGATGCAATTTATAATTACAAATTAAACAAATACAAGATATGGTGAAATGAGTCATTTCAGTCAGTTGATCTAATCTCATTGGAATTATTTCTAACCAGTAGAAAGATCCAAAGTAAACTTATTGTCATTATTCACATGTTCAGAAACCTTTTCTCTCAATAAGATGCCTGTCCACGTGTATTGAAGAATTATCTTCGTCATGCTTCCCTCTTCAGCCCCAATGTGGTAACCATATTTATTTAAAACAGTGGTGACAAACACATTTTGGAGAAATCCAATTCTGTACAACACACTTCGTTTTGTATTCTCCTCAATGATCTCCTCAACTTGCCTCCAAATTCAAAGTGGCCTCCAGAGGAAGTGGTGGAGGCTGGTACAATTACAACATTTAAGAGGCATTTGGATGGGTATATGAATATGAAGGGTTTGGAGGGATATGAGCCAGGTGCTGGCAGGTGGGACTAGATTGGGTTGGGATATCTGGTCGGCATGGACGGGTTGAACCGAAGGATGTGTTTCTATGCGTACATCTCTATGACTATGACTCTATTGTAGACCCTGTGCTTTATCCTGTTATTACACAATTCAAGGACTCTTGCAGACAATAATTCAACTTTAGAAGACAAAATTTCAAAGTTTTTGCTTGGTATTTCAGAATTAAAAAGGAAAATAATTTAGCACATTTGTTATTGAAATTCTGAATGCAAACAGCAATTAATACCAAATCATATTCCAATAAATGTTTAGCATAGCATTTTCCAAATACAAAGTCTGGTACTGCATCACATAAATGTCAACTTGCCAGTTGACCCACACAGATGGTCACAAGTCATGCAAGAACAGGATCAAAAACTGAATAATCCCAATGCAAAATTAAAACCTGTACAATGTATAATTAATTAACATAGTATGACAACTTAAATGCTGAAATATGACATTACTTTGATGGTATTTATAAACAGTACAAGCTTAATCAATTAGTTTCCCTCTTCAGTTTCCTTCAATTGAGTTATTGCCCTGAAAGCAATGCTTTTGGAGGGGTGGCTTGCAAAGAAAGAGGGTACATTTTTAAGTCTGACATTAAAGCTCATCACAGGATGCGCTGGGCTGGGTTTGTTAACTTTGCATGCTAAAATTGGACATGGCACAGATTAAAGAGTCAAGGTTTTTTTTTTAAATTTGGTGTTGAAATCAAGAAGTGAGTTATTCCATTTCTGTCCTCCATGTGACCTGAACAAGATCATTGTGGTTGCGAAGATCTAATGCCAAGGATTCATGTCCACTTGAAAGTCAAAGATGAAGCTCAATGAGAATTGCACTGCCTGGCATGGCACAAAGACAAGAAGCAGCTTCATTTAAGAGGAAAATATGTTCTAATTTATTTAATACGAATACCACAGGGTTCAAAGCAGATTTGGCTCAGATAGGCGCAGTGGCATTTCAAATACCACATTTTGATTTAACAGTTATCCAAATGTGTTTGGTTTCGATTACTTTTTGAAGGTATTATTTAGCAGTTGATGAAAGAATCGCCCTTGTGCCTGCAGAGATATAGTCAGGCAAGACTACTTTATGTAGGAGAAAAAAAATTCTCTTATTAAAAGTTTATCATAATTTAGTGCAATAACCTACTTAACTTCTAGTCCCCAAGGTAAAACTTAATAATTCTGTTCGCATTTACTCATTTTTCCAAACTCAATAAGTTTGTTTGGCAGGTTAAAGGTTATGTCACTTTCTAGCAAATATTGTCAGAATCAAGGAATATCATGCGAAGGCACGAAGGAATATCTAGCCAAGGGAGATCTCTCAATTCTGAAAGTTTCTGAAAACAAACTGTGAAAGATAAACCAGTAAAAGCAGGAAAGGAGGAGCAACTTAAAAGATATTCATTACACAGAACATTTTAGAACATGTGATTTATTGCAAGTGGCTATTGGGCAAGAAATATCATTTAAATGACATATCTATTTGGAACTTATTAGCAGGGGGAAAGGGCAGAGGCTGAAATAGTTATAGATAGAGAATCATAGAATATCCAAAACCAGCAGCACAAAAGGCATATTGAACTGCACTGTAATTCAAAAATATAAGGATTGTCAAAATCAGAGTTTATCAGAGCTTTATGATTTGTAAGAATTATTAGCACTTCCCAACTAGGGTTGTGAACTGAGTTTTAGTGTTCAAGACTTAAATTGTAACCATGTACTTCATCAAATATTCAAGACAATAAATGAATTTTCACCATATGTACTGATATATCTAATACGTAATAAAAACAAAATAATTTTCTTAACTCTTTAAAGCTCTCAAATATTACCTAACTTTATCTTTAGATGTTCACTGCATACTTCCAGCATTTTGAATTTCTCTATGTAGTACATCCTGTGACATACTGACATTTATTGCAAAAATCAAAGTAAACTCCTATTTCGATTCCTAATATTGTTTGTCATCATTTCCATTGCATTATACTTTATTCTAGTCCCTTGTCAAGGAAATATAGCAATAGAAGGTTTCCATAAGGAAACAGATTATAAACTCACATATTTGAAAAGACTGATATGGATATTAACTGGAGAAAAAAGTAAATGGTTTTAAAATATTTCAGAGGAATGGCTCATAACAGCCAACGTATTTTTCCTATCATGGTTAAGGCAATTTCCTAGTTCTTATAAGGATCCTACAAGTAATTATTTTGGACAGTTCAACCTGTCAGCCAGTAGCTAAGTGTACATAACAATTGCATGGAAGTTTCAGAGAAGCTGCTACATGGTGATACTAGTTTTTATGGACCAGACCAAACTCTCTGCAAATATAGCATGGAGATAGACCAGGCCCCAAAGTGTAAAGGTATTGTGTTCCAAATGTAATTTAATTGGTCATACTACTCAGCTTTAAGCAAAACCAAGATTTATTCTTATTCTTTTTTGTTTGTATTTTAACTAAAGGGTAAGAATAACTTTATTAGAAAACTTAACAGAATAAATTTAAACTACTAAACAGCAACTGTTCCAATATAGTAACAATACACCCTTGGCAAAGGCGAATTCAATAACACAGACCATCTCACATTCAACGTTTTTCCAATCCAGGAAGAAAGAACAAAGAGAAAATTCTGGCAGAGAGAATTCGAGCTTTTAGCCTTAGCCGATAGAGATGCAACAGCTTCCACAGCAAACTTCAAAACCCAACTGCTAAAAGCTAATCTAAAACTTTGGTTCTGTGAGAGTCTGACTCCACCTATTCACACTGCTTCTGCTGTTCCAACTTTCACAAAAAAAAACCAAAGGCCTCACAAGCTTCAAATAGACAGCTATATACCTATGGTTCAAAACCTCTCTTTCAAAATACAAAGGATAAAATACACCTCTTCAGGCATATTGTTGTCACACCAAACATTGAAAAAATGCAAGCTGATGGAGTATTATTTGCTTTACAAAAATTGTTGGGATGCTTCCTTTACAGGCAACCAATCTAAAATTAACAATTCTGTGTTTGCACAATGGGAAAGCATTCTGTTTGTTAGCAAAAAGATCACAACAGATTAGGTGGATTGGCCATGCTAAATTGTCCAATAATGCCTGGGGATTTGCTGGCTAAGTGGATTCGCCACGGGAAATGCAAGGGGTTGGTGGGATGCTCTTAGGAGGGTCGATGTGGACTCGATGGGCCAAATGGACTGCTTCCACACTGTAGGAATTCTATAATTCTATGGGAAACAGCATTCTGAATCATACAAGTCATTTCAGCAACTTTTGTGAACAGACATCATTGAACTACTCATAAGGGGATGTTTAAAGGAATTAGTTTTAATTTGAAGAGTTATATGTCAATAGTTCATAACTGCCAATCTGTCGCTAGAATCTATTAACTTGCAATACCTCAGAATACAACAGGATCTTGATCAGATGAGCCAAGGGGCTGAGGAGTGGCAGATGGAGTTAAATTTAGATAAATGTGAGGTTTGGCATTTTGGGAAAGCAAACCTTAGCAGGACTTGTACACTTAAAGGTGGGGTCCTAGGGAGTGTTACTGAACAAAGAGACCTTGGAGTGCAGGTTCACAGCTCCTTGAAAGTAGAGTCACAGGTAGACAGGATGGTGAAGGTGGCGTTTGGTACGCTTTCCATTATTGGTCAGAGTATTGAGTACAGGAGTTGGGAGGTCATGTTGCAGCTGCACAGAACATTGTTAGGCCACTTCTGAAATATTGTGTGCAATTCTGGTCTCCTTCCTATTGGAAAGATGTTGTGAAACTTGAAAAGGTTCAGAAAAGATTTACAAGGATGTTGCCAGGTTGGAGGATTTAAGCTATACAGAGAGGCTGGATAGGATGGGGCTGTTTTCCCTAGAGCATCGGAGGCTGAGGGGTGACCGTATAGAGATTTATAAAATCATGAGGGGCATGGATAAGGTAAATAGGCAAGGTCTTTTCCCTGGGGTGGGAGAGTCCAGAACTAGAGGATATAGGTTTAGGGTGAGGGGTAAAGGGGCAACTTTTTCATGCAGAAAGTGGTACGTGTCTGGAATGAGCAGACAGAGGAAGTGGTGCAGGCTAGCACAATTGCAACATTTAAAAGGCATCTGAATGGGTATGAGAATAGAAAGGGTTTGGAGGGATACGGACCAGTTGCTGACAGGTGGGATTAGATTGGGTTGGGATATTTGGTCGGCATGGAAGAATTGGACCAAAGGGTCTGTTTCCGTGCTGTCGATCTCTATGACTATTACATAATAGTTTTGTTTAATACTGAAACCTGGTACGAACTTTGTCAATCTAGGTCGGCAAGACAGGTAAGCTGAGGAAGTTTGGTATGCTTTTCAAAATCTTTAACTTTTATGAAGATTGAGAATAGTGGGTTTTGATTCCTAGCATGCTAGTTCATACATTGTATTGTTATGAAGGTGTAGAAGTGTACTGTACCTTTAAGAAAGTTAAAAGCTAGCAGAACTACCTGACAGCACCATGTGTTCTCAACAAGATACAATGTAACCTTTTGGTCCAGCAGCTAGAGTAGCTGGTTGCCTGGAGACAGAAACAAATTTGAATTAGGCCAATCAGTTTAAAGTATACCCCAAAAAATACCAAACTCCAATCAAGTTTGAATTTAGCATATTGACAATATTAAAAACCAATGACACAATCCGATCCTTTGAGGGTATAAGACTGGGAAAACATGAACAGTTGAGGGAGAACTGCCAAGGCACTAGCATGTACAGACTGCACGAAACACAGCTCTCTTAACTATCAATGACCTGGGAAAGAGACGTCCTAAGAAGAAAATCTCCAGACAACGATCCAAGTAGAAGATTCGACAGCTGCCTGGCTTTGAAATTTGAATTTTCAGTAAATCTTAATTGGGTATTTTATCAGACTGGTTTTATAGAAGGGAAAGTAAAAGATAGGTGGGAGAAAGGAGTTGTGAGTTAATTGTGCTGTTCTACTTGAAGAAATAAAGTTGTTAACTTTTACTTTAAATGGTGACCTTTGGGATAGGTCTTGGCCTCTCAAATTTTAACAAATTACCGCACGGGGTAAATCTTTTATGAATTGCTGGTTTAAATTAGCAATGGGGACTTACTCTGTGTCGTAACGTATGTCCATTATTGTCCATTTTCAATCTAGTTAGTTGTGGAGGTATAAGTTTGATTTTTCTTTTCATACCGCTTCAAGATATTCTGTAGATGATGTGCCACTTTAGGCCCTCTAATTTGTAATTAATTTCAATGTAAAATCAATAGTGTTCATGGGTGAGTTCAAGAGCAGTGAAAAAAACTCAATCTATTCTCACAACATTGTCAAAAAATAAATATTGCACACCCAATTCTATGTTTTTTTTGTTGTTTAGAGAACATCTGCTTTATGAGTTAAACAGATAATTAGTTGTAATTTTCTCCAAACAACCCCTCTTTCAAAGGTACAGCTACTTGCTTGGTTAAAATTCCAGAAGGAGTTCTTTTGTATCCTAGACAAGATTCTTCATGTGGAAACCAAGAAAACGAACACAAGTTGTTTGCCTGAAGAAGCATCACAGTCTGGTGTGATCCTATCCTCTTCCAACATTCATTTTCCTTTAGCCATTGTCAGATACAACCAGAAAGGTGAACTTTGTTCATGTTGTTATCTAGTCAAAGCGACATCAATGGTAAACAGGGAAAAATTGTGCCAAGGTCCATCATAAAAAACACACCTGGCAGTTGTATTTTTTTCACAAAGAATCTATGTGCTTTTCATTCTATTAGTCACTGATGCTATTTATTGAAGAGTCATTAACTAAGTACACATTCAGCCAACAAAGCAATACCCTTCATATGTAACATTTGATTCAAGGATACAAAAACAACACATGCAACACAGAACATAAAGACAATTAAATCTCACATTTGCCCTTGGAATCACTGAAGAAAATTGTGACTTTACAGCAGTCTTTGTGCAAGGATTATCCCCGCTTTGTTAGTTCATATACATGCAGAGACCAACAGGCTCAAACACCTTTTTCAAATTTCCATTAGCCACCGCTCATATACTTCAAAAGACAGTTATCGCCAGAAATATATCCAATTATCTTGAACTTTTATCAATTCAAAAGCATTCTTGGTAATGTATTCTACAATTTTTCTGTGACACTGTATAAAATCAATTCTGACTTCGTTCCTCAATTTTAATCTTTAGTGTAGTCTCTCAGGTTGACCAATTCTTCACAAATCAGAGGAGAACCATTCACACCAATGATACATAAAATAACCTGGCAACAAGTATTAACCAACAGGAGTAGCACAGCATTGCCTTACCTATCCCCTCATCTGCAGAAACCAACACTAAGCCAGTTATCTCACGTCGAGATTTACACTGGTCCCAAGTAAACAGTCAGACTAAGAATTCTGGTATCAATGTACACCTAATGCAAGTATCAAACTGCACACTCACTCTGTAAACAAATATGTCAGCATACTTGAGAACTCAAATGAAAGTCTGTACTCTCTATAATTGTGAAAGGGTAGTTAAAATGAGGGACATGCCTAGAGTGAAAGAAAATCACCTTCAGCACTGTATTTTATTTATGCAATAAAAACAACAAACTGCAACTAAATAATTTTTTGTGATCATCCCCCCAAAAAAAGAGCAAAGTGTTTATTGTTTAAGCTTTACAGGGTGGAGTACATATAACTAAACTCTTTCCAAGGCACCAGAAAATCTCAAAATTACAGTGGAGGCCAACCTGTTACTGCCCATCCGAGATAAGCAACATTAATCAAAATACAAATGTTGGGAACCTATAATGCAAGTCATAAATGGAGAGGATTAAATAACAGTTTTTGTGAGCTGATTGAGCTTCAAATATCAATGACACAACTTTTAAAATCTCTTTCCTTCCCTCTCCTAAGCCTTTTTAAAGACACTGATGAGCATGGTACACTTTCATAGATACCAACAGCCCCTATATTTCCTTACTCTTCACATGAATTATAGGAGAGTGTCAGCAGACTATACAAGTAGATTGCACCACTGCTAGCCACAATGCTTCCAGTCAACATTCACAACCCACAATTTCCAGCTAAGCTCCTCTAACCTACAATGCATCAGGATACCCTCCCTTTTATACACTCAAAGCCAATGACTGCTGAAAAGGTCATGCATGTGGATTCTGTTTGGCTCCCATTGGGACAGCAGCAGGTGTAGACCTATTCATCCAAAAAGATCACTGAGGCAAATAGAACTACACATGAAAAATAGTCATCTTGAGGTACCCCCAAAAAAATGCCAGTCTCCATTTGCCTTAACCCTCAGTGTGTCAGCATTTATGGATATAGGAAATATTGATTTGGTTGCAGAATGGGAAGGAACCCTGTCTATGGAACAAACTGTATATAAGTTTTGTTCAGATCCAAACTTGCATTTCTAACCTGATAGATGTGATCAATCACATTTTTAAGAACAAAAATGGTATTTAAGTTATGCTTTCATTTCAACAAAGCCTTTTATGCAAAGATACCCTGCAAAAACCCAAAAGTCTTTTGCCAGTCATTGTTGAAAATGTTATAGTGATTTCTTCTAGTGGTATGTATTTTCAGTAAACTTGCTGGCAGGATTCCATACAGAAACATGGAGACAGAGTTTCAGGTTACTGCTGATAGCAACATATTTCGTAATCTACCCATTCACTATAAATAACTTGGGTGTTTAGTATCTTAACTCTTACGATCATTGCTATCAGTAGTGACATATTTCCAGAGTACAAAGTCCTTGAAGTGCACTTGAGACTTCTGCTCTCTCTCAAATTCTGACTGCAAACTAATAAAATGCAGCAAGGAGGCACTTTTTTTGCCTCAGTACCCAAGTGTAACCTAGATTACAAAACTGAAAATTTGTTTTGAAAAAAACTTTTAAAAATTATGGTGGGAAATATACTGTATTTTGTGAAACAAAAATGAAAATAGTACATACTAACACTGAATTACAAGACCAATTTCTTTGACAAGAATTTTCCAACAAGTTAGTAGATTGATGCAAAAAGTTTATATAGTTTGAATGTAAACATGCCTCATTCTAGCAAACCTTTGACCTTATAGCTAAATATAGATAGCACCATCAAGGCAGGGAGCTGAACTCCTAAGCTGCAGTGAAAAGTCACAAGTGACTAAATGTACAGCTTGGTTCATTTACATTCCTCCATAGAAAAAGATAGCAATGTTAAACAACTTTGTTGATCAAGACTCAATTATTGGGAAAAATGAAAAAAGAGAGCAAAATGAAGTTTTCGAAACAGGAACTTCAACTCCCAAAAAACTGTGAGAATTGGATGTGAGACTAGGGATGGGGTCAGGAACGAAGAAGTGGAAGAGAAAGAATATGCAAGTGTGAATAAAGGTATCCCTGAAAAAGTCAACATTTGCTTCATATTTTCCATATTTGCAATGAATGAAACTAACAATTGTGACTTCAATATAAAGTACATGCTAATACATGAAAACTAATTTAGAAGAGGTCACCATTCAGTCAACCCAGAAGATATCCATGATAGAAGCTATACATTTTCTTATGGAGGGATCTATCTTTTATAGGTAAAAAGGAACATGCCCCAAAATTGCACCTTTTTGTATTACACAAAAGCATTGGGACAATGGTGCATCCTCCACAGAAACACATTGACAAATCAGATTCCATTCAGCAACCAAACCTTTCCTCGTGCAGCATAAATCATTGCTCCCTTTGAAATGTGGCATCTTTGCATCTGTCTTGATGAATGTTAGACAAAGATCTTCAACAATGTGTACTTTGTCAAAATTACAAAACAAGTATCTAAATGAGGCAAAGAGCAAAGGGTTCTAGACCACAAATATGCAAAATGCTGCAAGTTACATAAAGACGGTACTTCTGGAATTAAAACTAGAAAGATTATGCTAGAGTGCATTGAACACTGGTTAGACCACAGGTGAGGTTCTAGTTAATATTTTATTGAAACCAGTAGAGGCATTGGACAGATTGCAAGGATGGTTTGAAGGATTTTGTTTGGAAGAGGTGTAGGTCAGAGTGCAAGATAACTACATAAGAGGGTATAACATTTTCAAAATAAGCCACTGTGTTGGATTGCCTGACATAATGCAACTTCTTTATCCACCAGCCTCCAAAGAAAATCAACAAAAGCTGTATTTTAATATATTGTCCTAAGATTTGTTCCAATCTTTTGGCAGTCAGTACACTCATGGAAACACAATGCAAAATCCAGAACATGGAATTTGCGGACCAATCTCAGTGTTAGAAAAGCACTCCATGCCTCTTCAGTAGAAAGCTGAATTCAATTCAATGTATGATTCGTGTGCTAAAAGAAGATGTAACATTCATATAAGCCCAAAATTGGTCACTGCTCATGGGTGAATATACAAGTATGGACACAGAATTAAATTTATCATTTAACAGTTAAGAACAGATAAACTTACGAAGTAAAAACAAGATAGATTACGAATCATCCAACTATTTATATCTTAAAATAGTCTAACTGTCATGGTTTCAATAAATATTTCAGCTACTGAAAACAAGTCACGACACCAGGTATTCTCAGATAGAATATTGGTTTATTGAACTGGGCTTCTTATGTTTATCTCAAGCACTATAGAAATGGCAACAAAATAAGTCTATTTTGGGCACCTGTTTCTTACCTAGACTAGTTGGTTTTATCAGTTCATCAAGAATGTCATAAAAGGGCAATTTCTGCAGTTTTACATCCGGATGGACAGGATGGAGCGATGATGTCAGGTGTGGCAGGTCTAGTTCGTGTTTAGGTCCCAACAGAGAAACAGCAAGCAGTGGAGATGTTGTTGCATGCCCATCGTAGGGGAGCTGTGGGATAGCAACTGGTGACAATGGTGTAGTCATGGAAGTTGAAGTTGAATGAACAGAAGAAAGGGTCAGGTCAGCGGGTGTCACAATCTTCTGTGGGAATCTCCGCCTATATAGTTCCTTAATTTTCATCTGAACAGCTGGGCTGCAGCCAGCTTTCAACAAATGCAGTGCTTTTGTCAGGAGTTCGTGTTTACGACCGTGTTTGTTCCGTCCTGCATAGCCCAGTAACACTTGAAGCTCCGACACTCTAAGGCTCATAACCATTTGCTTTAAAGGGATTGGGAAAATAAAGGAGAGAGAAAAATCATTAATAGGAAAATGTTGTCTTGTGATTAATTAATACAATATTCTAGTATTCACAGGGCTTGTGCCACAAAAATATTACACCCCATTCATGGCATTATAGATCAATTAAAGTTGTCAAATTAGGACCCAGTCTAAGCAGTACATAAAGCAAAATCCAATAGCCTTCATCAAGCCTAATATGGAAGCAACAGACAACCTCACTTAAATATTTTTTTCCAAAGTCAAATTCAGCAAGCTGTACAGATATAAATATGGAGGACCTTATCATGGACGAAGTAAGGCTATTTGCCAATCTGACTTCAACTGTTGGCATTTTGGTTGAGTTAACATGCATTAGCACATCATTAACTGTTTCAATTCAAAATTAATACTGATACTGAGATCTCATTTATCATTGGATTGCATTATAGGAATTACCCATCTATTTGTCCAAATTTTACAAGTTTACCAGTTTAAACTGCTATAGGATGCAATTTTGGAAGCAAGACTCAACAACTTCTTTTAGAATCTATTTGCACATTATATTGTAGATGACGATTCAACTTCTCGTTACTTTTCCAGATTACTTCCACTAAATTATTTTTGAAAGCCCTTAAATAAACTTCAATTTATTGCTGCAAAAAAGTGTGCACTTGTAGGTTTCCAGGTACACCATGGCAGCACTTATCAGAAGCTTTATTTAAACATACCACACATAAGCTACCATGCAGCTGGAAAGGAGTAATAGTATGAATGGAACAATTAATGCTGATACAATACTTTTTTCATTTCTTTCCACTGGCAAAATAATATCGTACAATGGTGAATTAACTTTAAAGAAGATACTGTGGATATTTTTAAATCAACATGTTCAGAAATGCTATAACACACCTTTAGAGCAGATGGTACTGCAACCCAGGCCTCCAGGTCTAGAGAGAGGGATAGGTTAGTTATCTCCACATTCAACAGACCTGTAACCACTGCAGATTTGGCAAAGCAATGTCTATAACAGAAGTGCATGCAGTTTGCAGTACTTATCAGCTCTGAAAGCTGCAGAATGATGTTTTTGGAACATTGCTATTTGTCTCCTATGTTACCAGCAACTCCATGAGGCTCTGCACACAAAGTTGATTTTGGTTGTCAAAACAAATTCAAACTGCTGAATGATTTAAGTAACATATGCCTTTAAAAAAAATTCAAAGCATCACACACAATACAAAACGCGGTTTCTGCTATTACTTTTAAAATGTGTAAGATTCAGCTGAAGTGCACCAGTCATTTCTCTCTATTAGATATATAAAAGCGGTTGTGTAGCTTCAGGGGGCCACTCTGCCACCGCGAGGCAAGGTGAGAAGGCAGGCTTCAGTGAACTACCACAGTCTATACTCATCACACTTTAACCAAAATTTGTTAACTAGCCTAAAAAAAAAGGTAGCATTTTGGACAGATTATTAGCTAGTGTTACTTTTTTACAATCCATCAGTGAAATGGAATGATTTACATTGGCATTGAACAATCAGGATTTTGCACCACTGACAGCCAGTGAATTGCAGGTAGGTATTCGCCAAGTTTGAGTTTATGATGTAACAACTTGTGCAAATACTCATAAATCCAAAAGCCAAACCTGTCAGAATCAAAACTATAATGAACTTCAGTGTTTAATACTGTGTCCCCTTCTTTACTTTGTCAGAAAAGTCCAGAGTTGCAGGCCAATAAACATCATTGAATGATTCCGGAGAAACTGCTGTTGCTGCTCGTGATTGGTGAGGTCAAACCTAACTGGGATGCAACAAAAATTATTTTTTTTAAAAAACGTGTATCTACTTCCATCTCAATCAAAACAGAAGGTGATACTACAGCACATTCAACATATAGTGGTGACAGCTTTGATGCAGAAATGTTGTGAAGGAGTATAATCCATTTCAGCCACGTTAGTGGCACAGTTTAGTGGCACAAGCAGCACACTAGTATTTAAGTATGATGGAAAAGGAGGGTCTGAAGGCATTTTTACCTTTCAATTAGTATTTCAGCTATCCAAATTATAACAATTAACCAATTTATTTCAAATAGAAACAGCTTCATACTTCAACAAGATCCCCGCAATGAATGGAAAAGGAAGAATATGAAACCACCAGTCTGGCTCATGGTCAGCTTTCTGCAGACTTGGACAATGGGCAACACAATCCATTTTGTTAACTCTGTAGGGTTAAGTGAAAAGTTGAGTATTTATTTTCCTATCCAGTCAAGCTAAAAGGTAAATCAGGGCAGGACTTTTACACTTAAATGGTAAGGTCCTGGGGAGTGTTGCTGAATGAAGAGACTTTAGAGTGAAAGTTCATGGTTCTTTGAAAGTGCAGTCGCAGCTAGATAGGATAGTGAAAGCGATTTTTGGTATGCTTTCCTTTATTGGTCAGAGCTTCCAGTATAGGAGCCGTAAAGTCATGTTGCAGCTGTATGGGACATTGGATAGGCCACTTTTGGAATAGTGTGTGCAATTCTGGTCTCCCTCCTATCGGAAGGATATTGTCAAACTTGCAGTAGTTCAGAAAATGTTTGCAAAGGATGTTGCCAGGATTGCAGGGTTTGAGCTGAAAAGGCTGTTTTCCATGGAGTGTCGGAGGCTGAGGGGTGATCTTAGAGGTTTATAAAATCATGAGGGGCTTGGTTAGGGTAAAGAGACAAGGTTTTTTCTTTGGGGTGGGTGACTCCAGAACTAGAGGATGTAGGTTTGGGGTGAGAGGGGAAAGATTGAAAAGAGACCGAAGGGGCAACTTGTTCATGCAGAGGGTGGTGAGTGTACGGAATGAGCTGCCAGAGGAAGTGGAGGAGGCTGGGACAATTACAACATTTAAAAAGCATCTGGATGAGTAAATGAATAGGAAGGGTTTAGAGGGATATAGGCCAAGTGCTGGCAAATGAGACTAGATTAGTTTAGGATTTCTAGTCAGCATGGACAAGGTGGACTGAAGGGTCTGTTTCCATGCTGTACTTCTCTATGACTAACTATTCCTAAATTTAAGAGCTTGTTGCAGAATTCAGTCTTTAATTTTTCCAAAGATGTCAGCTGTGGCTCAGTTGTTAGCACTTTCACCTCTGGAGTCAGAAGGTTGTGAATTCAAGTGCCACACAAGTAACTGAACAGGAAGAAAATCTAGCTTGGTTATTGCGGAGCACTAAGAAAATGCTGCCATGTTTAGAGATACTGTTTTTCAAATTAGACATTAAGACATGGTCTTGTGTTCTTTCTCACAGGGTTGTGAAAAACCATTTGGCACTATTTCAAAAAGAGAGCGAGTTCTTCCCAACCCCTTGGCTAATAGTTTTCCCTTAAACAACGAATAGTTTATTTTCAAGTAATGGTCATCATTACACTGGCATTTGTGGAAGTTTGCTGTGTGCCCAGTTCTCCAACATTACAACAGTGACTACAGTTCAAAGCTACTTCGTTAATTGTGCAGCATTTCAGTTTGTCCTGAAGTCACCATTCAACCCAAATGGTCCATGTTCCACAGACCCTGCCTACCACACTTTCTCCATCTACACATCTTTCTAACCTGGTCTTCCCCGGGCATTTGTCGTGATCGCTCTTAAATGCATTATTCCCATTCTGCAAAACACTGTGTGCATGGTCACAGATAGCAACATGCATTTCTCATTTATAATTATTAATTCTATTCGTTAATGCGCAATCATTTCTAAATGTAAACATACTGAACTAACTTTCTTAGTATTAGATTGAACTTGTTCATACTGAGACTTTCTACAGGCAGATACAACCATTGCACTGCAAGTGCCTTTTACCAGCAGGAGGGAAGACAGACATACTAAGGCCAACTTTCATTTTAAAACGATAATGAAACCTGCTTAGAGTAGAGCTCCTGATCATTCTAACTTCACCCTGAAGAGACAAGCAAAGATCAAAGCAATTGCTTGTTCTGTACCTTAAATAAAAGGACTGGCTTTGCGTTTTTTGTTCACAATGTAAGGAAGATTCAAACATTGTAGTTGCATGCCTTTCTAACCACTTCAAAAAAAGTGATCAGAACAGGAAATAGGAGTTGGCAGTGAGACTTCACTGCTACAAATCTGTCTGGGAGCTCGAGGCACAAGTTTGGGAAGTACTCTACATTTACAGAATTCAAAAAGAGTAAAAGTAATAAGCCCATTCTGATGATAAAGAGGAATTGTTTCAGTACTGAAGTGTGTGAAATGTAACATTCCCTAGAATCAGTACAGCTTAGGGGATAATCAAAACAAAATGGTAGTAAGTTTCATTGGATCACCTACAGCACCTTTTTTAAAAATGGTTAGGCTCATAAAGAGTGCTGGAAGCATAGAATGCTGATAGAGGCAGAACTTCAACTTTTTGTTAATTTGGTGCTCAGAATGATAGATATTAGTACATTCCCAAGTTAGGTACATCACAAACAACCTGAAAGAAGCTCCTTTCACTTTGTTGATCAATTTGCTTTAGTCCAAACACAACCTCCAGCCTACATTTCTCTCACTGGCAATCTCACACAAGCTCAGTATGTCAATTATGCTACCCTTCAATTGTATTTTATTATAGGTGGAAGCATATAAATGCTTCTTCCGCTCTGTCCTCAACTCTTCTAATGCTGCAAATCAGTCAACTGAAGCAAAGATTTTCTCCACAGTTCAATGCAAGAGAGTTCAAAATTTATCCAATTCACCTTTCAAAGTCACATGGTGTGAAATGTAAAATCCAGTACATCTTTTCAGCTTAACTCTACACACTCCCAACAATACAAAAATCAATAACATTGCTGACATTTAACTAACAATCAGTACTTTTGCAAAACACAACTTAAATGACACCAATTTATAGAAGTTTGCAAGGCAATAAACAAAGGAACTGAATTGCGTTCTAAAACAATGCTCTGTTTAATCAGGATGAAAATCTCTGTTACCTCAATAACAGCTGCTAATTCCTAGTAGAACCATTCCTTTACCTTCCTTCTCCATATTGCAATTCTTATTAAAAATGCAAAGAATAGCAAGTGGACCATACAATCATAGCTCACTTAAATTGGGCTGTTATCATTATAAAACATCCCAAGAGACTTAGCACAAAAACCAAACAGTTGACAAAGGTGTCTGGATCAGAATTTGGTATTCCTACAGGGCCAGAGAAGAGCAGGGATCTTGAAGGATTGTAGTTCTCCTGGAGAAGGTAAGATAAATGGTCCAAGACAAAAAGAGATTGGAAAACAATGATTAAAAATGTTAATTAAGGCATTAATAGATTAGTTCTTCTTTGGTTGAGTGTAACATATTGTCACCATTTGACATCAAGTATTGTTCTGAATCCTGCATATCGCATTGGATTCAAAACTCAAACTGTCAAACTGGCATGCTCCAGAGGTGAACAGGTTAATTGAAAATATCTGCAGCACATTTCTGAAGACTCTTGTAGCACAGTGGCAGTGTCTCTACCTCTGAGTGAGAAGACAGCGGTCAGATCCCACCTGGTCCAGAAATGTGTAATTGCACTGCTGAACAGGATGATTAGAAAATACCCAAAGGTATGAACCACTTTGGTGAACTAGTGTGCTGTCACACAAACATTTGGAATCCATTTAAATCCCACTCATATTTTCCCACAGCCACCACAGTGAAGTGAAAGAGCATGTAAAAAATTAGTTGGTGTAAGGTGAATAGTCAACAGTACTTCACATATTAAACAAATTATGTAGGTGTTCATCTCAATTCTTGCAATCATTTATTGGTTATGTATTCATTATATAGGAGAAGGTCCAGTGTACTTCCACAGTTATATCAGAAAGGGTGCTGCAGCTCTGCATATAATGGACGACAAGAATGCATTTGCACGTGATTTCACCAAGTTTAATCACAGTCACTTTCAACAAAATGGGAACATTCAAGTCAGATCTTTGAATTATGCTCTTCACATATTTTCTGCCAAGGCAATCTCCATCAGCAAAGAAGGATCCCTGCCTGAAAGCAGATCTTGATAATTGACACAAGATGGACCAAGCATAGAATAATTTATTGAAATTGTCTAGACTTGTCCACATTTGTTTGCAACAAACAAGTGATATTTTTTACTGCAGAGTATATAAAAAAAATTTTAGTACTGGCTGTAAATCAGATGAAAGCAAGAAAGCATCTTAATGAAATTACCATCACGAGGGAAGTGGTACAAAGCGAGCTGGTAGAGCTGGGAGAAAGTGAGGACTACTGATGCTGGAGATCAGAGTCATGAGTGTGGTGCTGGAAAAGCACAGCCAGTCAGGCAGCATCCGAGGAGCAGGAGAATCGACATTTCAAGCATAAACTCTCATTCCTTCGGATCTTAAAAGAGGTGATCTATGAGCTAGCAAGTGTTAATTTTCCAAACTTCCTTTGATTCAGGAAACATTCGATTAGACTTAAAAGTAGCAAATATTATCACCTTATTCAAGGGTAAGGGAGTCAGCAAACAGGAAAGTAAGGCCTGTTAGCTTGAGTTCTGAGGAAGGGTCACTGGACCCAAAACATTAAGTCTGATTTCTCTCTACAGACACTGCCAGACCTGCTGAGCTTTTCCCGCAATTTTTTATTTTTGTTTGCGGTTAGCTTGATGTCTGTCATGAGGAAGGTGTTAAAATTAATCATCAAGAGATTATATAGACACACAGTTAAGAAAGCTCAACGGTTAATTGGTAAGAATCATCAAGGAAAATCACATTTAACCAAGTTATTGGAGTTCTTTCAAAGAGTTACATGCACTATGGATAAAGATGAGTCTGTAGAGAGACTTAGATATTCTAGTGTGTGCATCACAGAATGTTAATAGTTAATCATGGAACGAAAAATGCTATAGCATCATTATCCTTTATTTCAAGAAGAACTGAATATAAAAGAACAAACTATATGCTTCAGTCACTCAAGGCATTGGTGAGACCACATCTTGAAAGACAATTTTGGTCTTCGTATTTAAGGAGGATGCAAATACATTGGCAGCGGTTCAGAGGTAGTTTATTATAGTTGGGATAAGGCTGTCTCATGGGAATAGTTGGACAAGCTTGGATTGTTTCCACTGAAGTTTAGACAAGTAAGGGGTGAATTGATGGAGTGCACAGGATTCTGAATGGTGGATGTGGGAAGGATGCTTCCCCTCGTGAGGCAAACCAGAACTAGAATCATAGAATCCCTTGCAAATAGAAGCCATTCAGCTCATTGAGTCTGCACGAACCCTCTGAAGAGCATTCCACCGCGACCCACACCCTCCACCCTTTCCCAGTAACCCGACATTTACCCTGCTAACCCACCCAGCCAACACATCCTGAACACTATAGAACAAATTAGCATGGCCAATTCACCTAACCTGCACAGCTAGAGATGCTTTTAAAATTAGTGAACACACTTTGAGTATGGAATTTTTTTTTCCCCTCAATGGCTGAGGAGACTGAAACTCTGCCTCTGAAGACAGTAGGGTCATTAAATACTTTTACAACAGAAGTAGATGCTTGCTGGAAAAAAGGAACTAAAAGGTTATTGGGGATAGATCAAAATATGAAATTCAAAACTCAAACATATCTGCCTTCATCTTACTGAATGCAAGTTCAAAGGAAAAATGGTGTACTTTTGCTCCGATCTTGGATGTTTGTATTTTGAAAGAGAGGACAAAAAAAATTTAAAATATTAAAATAAAAATTTAAAATAAATAGACTAATACAGAGGAACCTTGATTATCCGAAGGACACGGACAGGGAATTATTTCGTTCAGTTAAGTGAATTCCAGATAATCGAAGGCCAGATAACATAGTTGAGCCCAGCATCGGGACCTTGTGATCGAGCCAGATAATCAGATATTTGGATAATCAAATGTCGGATAATTGAGGTTTCTCCATATTGCAAAATATGTACGCCTTTAAAAACTCCCACATAAATAGATGAGACCAAATATAACTTTCCTGCAATAGTGACCAGGATTATTCAAGGCAGTACCAAAGAAAGACAAAGGGAATCAAATCTCATCTGGACTTCTTTTTCTTTAGGACAGTCACCAGTATTAAAATTACTGAATGTTTAAAGGTAAAGTAGAATAACTGCATGACTATAGCTGAAACAACAGAACCAGCTTACCGCTACGACATTTTTTGACAAAATATAATTGCTATTGTAACCCAGAAAATCCCATTTACGAACCCTGTTCTTTGCAGTATGACCGGATCTCAACAAATTCAGCATTATAGTGAACTGATGTTAATAACATTGAATTATGTAAGAGACTAGTCAATTTTGATGTACTGGTCCTATTTGGTGTCTTCTGCTGGTTTGTTGCATGACATGAATGCACTTTTCCACACTTTATCTTTTATTATTTAATATATATATCACATGAACAAGAATGGTAGCCATGCAAATACAATCCAGCAAGGTTAGGGTTCAAAGGGAAACAAGATAATTAGACAAAATAAAGATCTTAAATAGATTGAAAAAAATCAGTAAAATCATTTTAATACATCGGCTCTAAAGCTAACTTGTATTTACAATCTACTCTCATCACTCTTTGCTACTACTGACAAGGTTTAAGCATGCATGCACCTGGAAACTTGCCAAAACAAAAATTACAGACAAACTAACCTGAAAAGGTAAATATTAAAACAATATAAAGCTATTTTCTAAAAAAAGGAAGGCAATCCTGCATAACGAGACCTGTGATAAATAAATTTAAAGAAACCACTTTGACAAGTGTAACAAGACATATTGAAATTGGTCTTGAAATAATCCAATTCCTTTCCCACAGCTTTGCCAATTAGAAAGGATATGACATCTTGGCAAAACTTTGACATTTTTAAAACAGAACAGATAATATCACTCCTTCATGCACTTTAGTCTAAAACCACAAATCATTTCAAAACAAATGTGGACTAGCTTAATAAAATTACAGAACTAGTTTTGTTCTAACCAACTTCACAAATCAAGTCAAACAATATAATTATGCAGGATATACTATAAGCATTGATAAAGAATGTCAGCAGAAACAGTACACCTTGTGCACATTTTCTACCTAAACTTTTAGCTATCTCGTCAGTCACGCACATTTTATTTTTACAAAGGCCAGAGTTCTTACGATTTAGAAAACTCAGAGTAGACTCAGAATTCACTTAACAGCAATTAGATTATGCCTTAAGGGGACAAAGAGCCACAGTATCAGCAAATTAATGCAATTTGTATCATAGAATGTACAATACAGTCCTTATAAAATCATCATCAAACATTCCATGCATGTCACAGGAAATCTAGTAACTTAAAACTCTCAAAGCGGGAAATCAGTATTATACCAGATAAATCTACTTACTTTGAACAAAGTGAAGAAAGATTATTTTGTTTCTTAAATAAAGTTGAACAGACATATGTATGGCTTGCACATTTTAATTACACTGAAAGCTAAGACGAGTTAACTTTCATCCTGAAAAGCTGAATTAGGATTGATCATGTCTGAAGGATGACACTAAGCCTTAGGATTGCCATCAGAGTTCAGCCAACTGGATCACAAAGGGTGGATGAGCGGTTATCTGGAGTGTTTTCCGTGTTACAGTGCACACTAAATCATTGCTGTTCACCCAGAAATAAAAGAATATCACAGCTAGAAAATGCAGGTTCAATATCTGGTCTGTGTTGCAGTCCACAGTTCAGGGGCAACATGGAACCAACTGAAGAAATTGCTACTCAATAATTGCTTGTTGAATGTGTAAGCCACTGAACATTGAAGACTATATTTGTCTCCAGTATCACGTCATCCACAGTTGATTCATATCATTAAAATTGTTCAGAAATGATGAACACCTGAAGAACTGAATGAATTTCACTTGGTAGCCAGGAAAGATGAAGAAATAAGACTGGGTGACAAGAGAACAAAACGGTTGGGCTGTTTGAAGTATACGAGAAGGTAAAATGAGTAACAAAACAAAAAGCAAGATTTAAAGCACATATATTCAAAACCAACTTAGTGTTAATAAGCTGAGAGATTGCAACAATGGGATATTTCTTAAGGGGAACTAGCATAATGCCTATTTTTATAAAAATAATTTGAAGCAGAGCAAGACTCCAGTATAAACATACAGAGCATGGAGTCTCATTCTTCTCCAATTTGAGCTCAATTTTTTTTTGGAGGAAGGCAAGGTCAGCAAATAATCCTGCACCAGCTATAACTTCTCCCACTACACTGATGCTCGTAAGGATATGGATTTATACTTATGAACATTCTATTATTTCACTTTTTTTGTGCTAGCTAGGAAAATGAGCAATTTTTTCAAATCTCAGTTTTCACACTTTTAAAACTGAAGATTGCTACTGCTTAATCACAACTTTCTAAAACATCCAGCCTCTTCTCTGTGCCCTTCAAATTGTAGCTTTTCAGTAAGTACTATCCAATAATCACAACACATCTAACAATAATCGTAGTTTTGTCGTCCCATTCCACCCCAAAATGCTCAGAGTTTTACCTCCTTCATCATTATTGTGGGACCTGGAGGGAGCGAGAACGATCGCGCATGTGCACAGAGACACGAGTTCTCTGTCTTCTCTGGAAGAGCCGTTCCTTAATTAATTATATAGTCATTTACAGGGAGGAGCACCCAGATAAGACAACATACATATTGATTGGGTGACCATTACAATCAGTGAACATCAACAGTAAAGTTTAAGCCATCTGCTGTTACACAATCACTGTCCTTAACCTTAAATGGCTTCACATAATGAATACTTTTCACCTTGTTAACAGACCTTACATACTGAATGCTTCTAATATTGTTAAATGGCTCTATGTAATGAATACCTTTACACCTTGTTAACCCATAATGCTTGCCTCCAGCACCCCATTATTAACTGCAAGTTCTTATGTGATCCGAGTCATACTCAGCTGAACCTCTTTTTTTAACAAAACTCAAAACTTAACTCTTTCCCTACCTGCTTATACCCTGTACACATTCTCAGCTTTACCTACACATTTTCTATCTGGGGTCTCTTCCACATGTTACAGCAGGTTAAAATTGAAAAATGTTTTATAGTACCCATGAATTCAGTAATCAGTTTTAAAATGATACAGCAACACCTTTAAAGGTTATAATTAAAGTCTGCTCAGATCGCTGTAGTCAAAATTGGGCTCCTGAGAACAAGAGGCAAAAGAATAGAATAGACAGCACCAACCACCTTCATCAACTAACTCCAAACATTAACCCTCAAGCAGCATTCATGATGGAACTCTAACTCTGGCAAGTAAATATTTTTGTTTCTTTAAAATACAAGCTTCAAAACACTTAAAACCTGTAAACACTGTGTCTCACTTACATTGCAAGGATCTCCCATCAAAGTTCACTGACTTTTCCACTTCGATAAAACCTGGTCACCAACCAGGCTTCGTGAATGGGCATGGACGACAGAGAAATTGCCGAAACCTCACAAGCAGACCACCTCGATTCCAAAAGGTGCGTGTGGTTTCATGCAAGGGCTAAAGGTAAAGGCAATAAAAAATGTCTTTCAGGCAAAAACATACATATAAAGCACTTTCTCTGTCAGTATGTCTTCCATGCGTTCCTGGATGGGAAGTTAATTCTAGACCAAGCCCTACTGCACTGTTCTCTCAAGCAAAAGTCAATGTTAGTCTAATGACATCATAATGGTCCATGTGTAGCATGGTATTCACCTCACAATGTGGAAATGGATACATGTGGAACAGATGGAAAAGAATAACCGCGAACATTCAGCCACTTTGCATTTTAGTTCTCTCATCCTGACTTCTGCTCTCCTCAGCCCTAAATGAAGCTAAAGGAACAGCAGCTTATCACTTGACTGCTGGAACACAAAACAGTCTTCTGGACTCAACACTAGGTTCAATAATTCGAGATCATATTCATCACTAATTTTTTTTTATGTGTGCTATTTGCAGCTCCACTAGACATATTATTGTTTCATTATTTTTCCATTACTAATCAATTTTGCTTTGCACCACTATCCCTTTTGCTATTTAATCTCTCCTGTCTTTCAGCTTTCATTTTCCTTTGACCTTAAACCCCTTTCTTTGCACCTATACTTAATTTGTTAAACATCTGTAACTGTTTCTTTGAGTCTGACCCTTTTATCAGTACTAAAATGGTGCTCCCCCAACAGATGACACCTGACTTGCTAAGTAATTTCAGCATTTTTTGGTTTTAGATTAGAAAAACTAATATTTATTTCAGTATCTTGAGATCTTAGGGCATACAAGATTAAGCAATTAGGAAATGTCCTTTAAGATGCCTGGTCCACAACCATTACGGACGTCACTTTCAAGTTACACCAGCTTATTAAATTTGGAACAAATCACGAGAAATAATGAAGCAAATTAAATCAAAGCAGTTTCAATACATTTCTTTAGGTTACAAAAATCTTGTTAAAACTAGATTATAAATAGAATATGCAACTGACATACTTGATAAATAGCTGTTTGCTAGACAAACATAGCCATTAATTAGGTAATTCACGCAAATGTATCATAGGCATGACAAGTACTTGTTCTTCCCAAATGCCTTCTTATTCTGCCTGTTGACTCATAATGGGTTAGAGTTCCATCAGTCTTGCAGCATCTCAAAGCACTCTTCATGCATGAGATCATTTGAATGTCAGGTTATTTGACCACTAGTACCATACCAGTTAAATGCATTCTGTCGCTGTCCATCATCCAGATACATTACTTCCCAGGAGTAGGAATATTGCTTGATTTCCCAGTGGTGCAGAAGCTAATCATAGCACTCCTATTATCCTAGCTAAGATCAGCCAACTCAACATGAAACAGGGATCGAATGCAGGATCTTTCCAGTCTGTTGAGCTTACTATCACGTAGGAAAGTGCAAGCATAAGTTCAGGAGAAATTTTAAAAAATGATTTTCAGGAATATCTTAAACAAAAGATAGAGATTTGAAACCAATAATATTTGTAACAGGCAATGCTGAAACCTTTGAATCCGAATGGCATTTGCTCTGACCAGAAAGGAAAATCTACATAGTCTGCATTATACTACTACAGTTATGGCATACTGAAATATACTGAAGTCCATGTTTTATATGAAGTATATTAAAGGAAAGTTTTGACAGTAGGAGATAGTCTGGATGTCACACTGCTAGGAACGTATCTAGGTTCAAATTGGTTTCTACTTGGCAACAGAAATATTCTACAGTCTTAACCATTGCAGCAAAAGATTTGATGAAACTTCTATTTTTCACAAGTACAATTATTCTATTTCAGTATTTCTCTGAAAAGATATTTCTGCTGCATATCAAGCATAAGCAAAACAAACATCTCAACTCAAGTACAAACATGCAACGCAAGGTTGCTAACTAATAGATGCCAGAAATGGAACTGACTAGAAATGTGAGAGTGTCCTACTGGACCTTGCAGTATAACGTCCCAGACCCAGATAACAAATTATACCGTGAAATCTCACCCATAATTCAGATCCTTGAGTTCAATGGATTAACATATCACTGGTTCAGTATTCAATATTAATGGGTGTATGCATTCCAGTTTAGCTAGCACCTGACGTTGAAAGTGAAGTAGTAAATTGATGCTTAAAGATCACTGGAAGAAAATCACTGATTAACAGAAAAGCATTTGAGAGGAGAGCCAGCATATATTTGTACTAGGCAAACAAATGTACTTAAAATCAATATATTAAATTGATTTCCTTATCATTACTTTAAAATAGCGTTGCACAACTCAATGTTTTCTCTAGACACAACTGATGCTTGAAGGGATGAATTCTATACCTAGGTGCGTTCCCTCAAGTACACACAGCTTGGAAATTTCACACAATGTTGATATCAATTTATTACCATGCTCAACTGTTTTCAAACTACGTAAGAGACATACAAGAATCACAAATACGTGATACGAATACCTGCTCTATTTCCTGTTGAAAACCTGTTTCTGCATCACTCGGTTTCTGTAAACTTGGCAACACTCCATCGGACAGCAATTGTGGCTTTAAATTTGAGATTTCCGCCAAGATTTTGAATTTCTCAACATCAGACAATCGAGAGCTTAGAAACAACATACTAATTTGGCAGAAGCCAACAGCCATTTTGAAAGATCAAACATGGAATCTGCAGTATGGAGAATCTGATATGGTTCAGAAATAAATGGTGGCTCTTCGCATTTGATCTTTCAATTATATGGGGAAAAACAAATGAAAAAAGAAGTCTGTATTTTTTTCAATAAAAAAGAACCCCATTCCTTCCACACTCCATTCAAACGTTAAAGGTTCATAAAAGACCTTCTGCTTTAAAATAGAGCAACACCCCACCAACCTCTGCATACATCATATCATCCTCTGCCACTGACTCCAACATCAGACACATATTTCCCTGCCAACATCTATCAGCGTTTCAGAGAGACCATTCCCTCCTCAACTCCCAGGTCAGATCCACGTCCCCCCACCAGCCCACACCCGACTCCCAGCAACCTCCCCACCACACCCCTCCCCTCCAAAAGGACCCTTTCACATCAGACAAAAATTTACCCGTACCACCACCAATGTCATCTACTGTATCCATTGCACCCGATGTGGTCTCCGTTACATTGAGGAGATAGGACACCTACTTGCGGATCATTTCAGAGAACATCTATGGGACACACGCACTAATAATCGCCCCGTGGCTGAACACTGCAACTCCCCCCTCCGACTCCATCAAGAACATGCAGGTCCTGGGTCTCCTCCATTGCCAAACCCTTACCACCCGACACCCTAGGAAGAACGCCTCATATTCCGCCTTGGGACCCTGCAACCACACAAGATCAATGTGGATTTCATTAATTTCCTCATTTCCCCTTCCCCCACATTATTCCAGTCCCAAGCCACCAACTCGGCACCGCCCTCCTGACCTGTTGATCACCTTTCCCATCTATCCACTCCACCCTCCTCTCCAACCTGTCACCTTCGCCCTCACCTTTATCTACCTATCATTTTCTCAACTACCTCTTCCCCCCAATCTCCATCCACTCCCATTTATCTCTCGACCACTCAGGCCACAAGCCTCATTCCTGATGAAGGGCTTTTGCCAGAAATGTCAATTCTCCTCCCCCTCGGATGCTGCCTGACCTGCTGTGCTTTTCCAGCACCACACTCTAACCTGATCTTCAGCATCTGCAGTCTTCACTTACTCCAACATTCTGATGCGACTACATCAACTACAATTTATTGACTGAAATTATCTTCTTGCAATCTGATTTCATTTTTACTGATTTTTACATTCCAAGTAAATATCTGATTTTCAACAAAATTTACATAATTCAATCTTTTTGCAGCACTGCGTATTGCTTCTAAGTAGAGAATGTTTCAGAAAGTTTTTTTGGCAGATTTTGGGATGTACCAAGTTGCTATTTTTCCAAACAACAATCACTGTCTAAGTTCTGTAGCAAAAAAACTGTGAGGCAGGAGCACAAGATATCTAGTTTAAAACTTGGGGGGGGGCATCAATGCTTAAATATAATGATGCATGTACATTTGATGAATCGCGCCAATCATGGGCAACTTTAGTGTCATAACTCCAAAGGATTACCTGCAGCAAAAGACAAATCTACTTCAAAACATGACATACAACTTCCTTTTTAAAGTAGTCTTCTACTTGCCCACAGCAGTCTAGACTTGCACCAGAGGATTAGATATTTACACACTTAGGAAATGATAGTTTTCTCACCAGGAGATTGCTGCACCTTCAGCTCTCAAGCTTCATGTTCCAATGTTCCCTCCCTAAACCCCCCACAACTCTTCACTACTTCTTCCTGTCTTAAAAGCTCCCTTAAAATCCACCTGTTTGGTCTAATACCTCAATGTGTCTGGATATCAAATTTTGCTTTATATCATTTTGAAGCATTTCACTATGTTAAAGACACTATCAATTCTGGTTACATTTACCTCTTCCTCTGCACAACTCCCAGACTAAACATTCTCTTCCTTTGTCCTCAACCTTTAAAACAAACATCAAATTTTCCCTTCTCAAAACAAAATCCATCTTTGACCAAATAATTTAGACTCTGAACATCCCATTCATCTCCCAAGGCCTTTGAAGAAATCACTGATACCCAAACATCACAAATCCAAACACCAAATTGGTTCCACACAATGGTTAATGACTTCTTCTATATCTGTGATACATCAATCCCATCTTATTTCCCTTAACCCTCTAAAGCAAGCAATACAGTTGGTCACAGTCATCATCTCACCTTCCACATCCAGTTCTTTGCTGCCACCCTATTGAAATGCAGCCACCAACAGTTCCCTATCCTTGCCATTCTGTCTTCACATTATCAATGATGTATCTTAATCTTCTCCAAATTCCTACCTTCGACATTTCTTTGGACTGGTTCCATACATATGGTGAAGACCACAAACTCAACCTCCAGACATTCAAATACTGTTCATCATAAATTGCCATGGTTAAATCACTACTTCATCCAAAAGAGACAGGGAATGCAACTTATGTTCTGACTTATTCATGCTGACTAGTCTTGAACAGCATCCTCAAGAACTGTATAGTCAAGTTTTGATAATTTATTGGAAACCAGTTTCGGAATAAAATATTTACTTAAATGCTTACGTGAACTAACAAATGGGTTAAAACAGGCTGCAATAGCATTGTATACAAGCATAAAAAGGAAATACATGGATGCCCCTTTTTAAGCTAGGACTAGTTGTGTTTCAATGAAAACCCAGAGGCAAGTGGAATTTTCTAGCCCTATGTACAATCAACTCAAAATATTGTGCTGCAGCTTTAAAGTACAGTAAGCAAGAAGGGTTTTTTTTAGAAACTTAGGTCATCACTCGCACTGGTTTCTTTTCACATTGAATTCTTTGAATCTCCTATTGGAACTCCAGCATCCCCCTTGTATCTAGTACTAGAGGTTTTATGGTCATTGTTTTAAAACAAGTTAATAACAGTAATTACCTTTGTTACATCAGTTGTCAGAATCATCCCACATTATAAAGTGGCTTCTAAAACTCCTGGGGCCTGAAACATTGCAGATAATTTCCTCACAAATCTTTGATGTCATCCAAACAAATGCTTCGATATTCAAGACAAATGAATCCAGGGAGCAACAGCAGAGTACTTTTCTTAAAAACAAAACTATTCTTGGGATTTTGATATTATTGGTAAAGCCAGGCAGTTTGATATGATTGGGTTTGTAATTCCACCTCAGTGTGAAATTAAAATTCATTGGTATATGACTGAAATAATGGCCAGGTCAAGCTAAGAACCAGAAGTGTTTCCTTCCCTATAAATAGTTAATAAATGATGCAAACCCATTGGATTGACTATCTACAACTCATTCTCTGGATTATTAATCAAGATAATTGAATTACAGAGTCCAGTGACCCAAGTGACTTTCCACAGGTTTGCCCAGCATACCTCCCAAACTATATACTAAACAATAAGACAGCCAATGGAACCAGGATGTTGCCTAGGCTGGAATGTTTTAGTAGTGAAGAGATTGGATAAACTGGGGTTGTTTTCCTTGGACCAGGGGCATAAATTTAAAGTAAGGGATGGGAGGTTTAGAGGAAAAAAAATGAGGAAAAATCTTTTCACTCAGAGGATGATGGAAATCTCGAACTCACTGCCTATATGAATGGTAGAGGCAGAAACCCTCAATTAAGTAGCATTCAGATGTACACTTATGCCAAGGTATACAAAACTATTGGCCAACTGCTAGAAAACAGAATTAGGATAGTTAGCAGATTGTGTTTGAAATGCACAGACTTGATGGGTCACAGGGCCTTTATGTGCTGTGTCTATGGCTCTAACAATCCGAACAGTGACTGCCTAGAAAACAAAATTACTGTTTATTTGATGGAACTAAACCCATAATTAACCCCTAAAACAGCACTACAAAGTTTAAAAAGAAAACTTCTAAAACAACATATTGGGAGGATCCTAAAGCTTGGAAATTACATTAAATCTTCTCCTTTGTTAACAGTCATATGATGAGCTTAATACTGTGCAAATATATCACAACTGAGAGATTATAACACACAAAAGGCTGCTTTGGGATAGTAGGGAATAAATGCCTCTTTGAAGACCAACCTACTCAACAGAACATCACTACAAGTGATGACCTTTACAGAGCTTAGGCAAAATCGTATATCCTATGATCGGTTACTTACTTTGAAAGGAAGGGGAGGGCGATAGATTAAACATACCACATACACGTAACTTAGTACTATGTTTGAAGCTGCAGTGGGAGAAATTAAAAAGCTTATATTATTTTTAACCAAAATTGGGAAGAATGACAAGTTGAAGTTTCAACTAGTCCTTCATCAATCCATCAGTGAAACATATGATTACTAAACAATGTGATGTGGTGGTGCCGCCGGTGTTGGACTGGGGTGAACAAACTTAAAAATCAACTAAAAATCTCCTGCTCCTTGGATGCTACCTGACCTGCTGTGCTTTGCCAGCACAAACCAAGTTATAGTCCAATAGGTTTATTTGAAAGTACAAATTTTCTTTAGATAGCTAATTGGGCAGGATCATAGAAGACATAATTTTTGGTAAAAGATCAAAGCATCATACAACTGATGCAATGTATTGAATAAACCTAGATTGCTGTTAAGTCTTTAATCACTTAAAATGGGGGTGCAGGTTTCGATCGATTATTTTGCAAATCTCAGAACTGTTTTCAAGTCACAGTCTTGAGATAGCTTAAAATTTTATAAAACAATGTGAATGCTGGCACAATGAAGACACAACTTCAACACACCGGGACAACAGAAACTTGGGTCGATACAACTAAAAATCACTCAAAGCTTTCTCCTTTCTCATTCTAAAGTATTTTTTTAAGTCAACCTGTTTAGAGGTGTTTTACCCAAGCACACATGTAATCTATAGATCATTGAATTTCAACAGTGCTGAAAAAGCCCATTGAATAGGCCTTCTGGCTCAAAAGTAGGGATTCTATCAATGCACCACAAGACCCCAACCATTCTCATTCTATTCTCAAATTTGTAAAGTAAATGAGGGAACATCAATAATCAAAGCAAACAAGTTCCCACAATGTAATTAAGGTCCCAGCATCATCTTGACCACCAACTCAGCATTATACACAAGTCTAGTTCACACTTTAAAAAATTGTTAATTCATTTTTAGAACAAAATTGATAACTACTTCTGAGATATGAAAATAAAGGGAAGAAAAGCTATGCTGACTCTTCTGTCAAATATAGTTTTACTCAAAATGTCAGAAAATATATTAAAACATCACTGAAATCAAAGTTTCTGTTCAATTCATCCCTCTATCCCATCAAGCCAAATACCAGTAATACACATTGTCACAAGTCTTATCACAGGGTTGACTTGATGGAGCATTCACAACACTAAGTTACAATCGGTATATGTATCCTTGGGATCCCAAGACCTAATCATGGCACTACCTTAGGGGACAATCTCACTGTATTTGTAGCCTAGATCAAAAAATACACTTGAAACTAAGCACCATCATCTTCCAGAGATGTGCAAATTATCAGGTTTTTTTTGGTCAGGATTTAATCCCTTTTTGACAAATTGGCAATACAACACGTTGACACAAAGGGGGCCTACCCAACAAACCCCATGACCTCATTCAACACAAGGATACATCCAGCAGCATCTATCCATTTCCCTTACAATACAAACAACAGCAACTCTTGTCGTCTCCTGTGCACAGTGGGCACATGGAGCACTATAATGTTGACTAGAACAAAACTGTATCAATTTAATATTGATGACAAAACTCAATTCTTAGGTCCATAAAACTTCATAAAAATGCTCTTAAACTGTTCCCAGTGTTTGAAATTTAAGTCCAGAATTAATCACTTGTTCAACCATTATTGCAGTTGCATGCTTCCAGCTACATCTGCAACTTTTGCTAGTAGTGCTCCAGTAGAAGTTCTTTTGCATTCCCGATACCACACTAGTGAAATTTACAAACCATCTGTCCAAAAGATGGCTACAGCTGCATCCTGTTATGCCATGTAATAACTAAAAATATATATTCATAACAATCCTCTCCCCCCCCCACCACCACAAACCATGAGGAACAAACTATTTCCACATCATTTTAGTTTAGATGTAACCTTTAACCATGGGCAGATTAAGTAAAACAGACTAAGGTACTTGTGCGACTGATTCCACGCTTTCACCATGAATCTTGCTAATCAGCCTAAAGACAACTGCAGAAAATAGGCTAATTACCTTAATTTAATACACTTCAGATAGAAGTTAATGTATTTTGGAAACAAATGTCAATAGTTCTTTTGGTACTTGGATATTTGTTGCAAAGATCCCAACTTTAGTTTCCAATTTTTAATGAGTTAGCTAATTTCAGCAATGTCACAGATCAGTAGGACCACATGCTGTAATGAAGGGCCTTAAATGATCAAAATAGTTTAGGCCCCCACTGTTGATCCCCATCAGACATTTGTGAAGAGTATATACAAGTGGACTCATCAGATATGAGTATCAACTGGATTATTGAACTGATGTGCTATAATCCTAGTTGATATTGTTACTGGATAAGTTAGATCTCAGTTCAAAATTTGATTTGATAGATCTCTTGATTTTTTTTCTTAGTAACAACAAGGTGGTATTACTGAAACAAGTGCAGATTATTATAGATTCTGGTCTAACAATAAACAAGGTATATTTCATAGAAGAAATAAAGGTAAAGTAGAATATACCATTATTTACAATAATATAAATTTTAAAGTTTCTGAAATGCACAGTAAAAATATAATTCCAAAATATTTCTTCACAGATTTCAAAAGCAGTCCTTCAGATACTCACACCAGACAATCTCCTCCATTATCACCTCAATAAGCTTAAGTTAACTGACTTCAACTGTCAGTCTTCCTGTAACTTTGCCAGCTTTAAGTAACCACTTCAGGGTTGGTACAAATAATTCTGGTCTGGAATTATAACTAAACTCCTTAATCAGAGGTAATCAATCTTTTAAATCAATCTTCTCCCCTTCTAAGGTGCAATTATCAACATCAGAAATCCTGCAGAACTGACCCAAAGAAAATTAAAATGTAAAGGTTTCAGCCTAAGATATGGGTGCTTCCCTCATAACCTTAAAACAATTAAGGCTAGAATTTTCTATCAGAAAGCCTTATGCACTACACTGTATTTTGATCACTCCAAATGTAAACAAAAACCCATTCATTTTTGAAGGCTCTCTCTCTCAGATGGTTTTAACAGAAATCACCATGACTAGAAAATATTTAAAAGTTAACTACTAAATTCCTTCAGGCACACAGTTAACCCCCATATGCCACTAGTTCATAGTTCAAAAATCCAATGTCATAATAAGTTATTTCAAAATATATATACACACAAATAACCTACCCTATTTATATCAATGAGGTCAACACTCAAATTTTTAATCATGAAAGGAAAACAGAAAACTTGAAAAAAAAACAAATTGAAAGAGCAGAGGGTAAAATACAGCTATAAATGTGATTTTGGAAAAAAACTGCCCCATGATCACCGCTGTCATATATGGATTATTACTGACTCAGTAATGACCTTTTCTCTGCATCAAGAACAAAAAAAAACATAGAAAAAGGAGAAATATGCCATTTGGCCTTTCAATCCTGCTCTACTATTCAATATGATCACAGCTGATTATCCAACTCAATAGCCTTTCCCTTTAATCCTTTTAGCCGCAAGAACCATAGCTAATTCTTTATTTTAAAAACATTCAACTTTTTGGTCTCAATAACTTTCTGTGGTAATGAATTCCACAGGCTCACCATTCTCTGGGTAAAGAAATTTCTCTTCCTCTCAACCCTGAATGGCCTACTCCATATACTTAGATGGTGACCCCTGGTTCTCAACTCCACTGTCATCGGGAACATGTTCCAGCACTGAACTGTAATTGATTGATTGTCTCCTGCACGAAGATGCAATGAAGAGAGTTGTTTTGCATGTGATATAGGCAGATCGTACCATACAAAGTGTAGCAGAACAGAATGCAGAATATATTGTTATAGTCACAGAGACAATACAAGAGAGAGATCAGACTTAACATTTCAGATGTTTACTCCAGTTAGAATTTTATAGGTCATGATATCACCCTCATTGTTCTAAATTCCAGTGAATATAGTCCTAGCTGATCCACGTTCTCTTCATACATCAGTTCTGTCATTCTAGAAACCAGGCTGGCAAACTTTTGCTGCGCTCCTGGAATAGCCAGAACATCCTTCCTTCGATAAAGAGATGAAAACTGCATACAATACTCCATGTGTGGTCTCACCATGATTCTGTACAATTGCAACATGACATCTTCATCCCCGTACTCAGATCCGCTTGCTATGAATGCCAACATAGCATTTGCCTTCTTCACCACCTGCTGAACCTATGCTTACTTTCAACAACTGATATATAAAGGACACAAAATCTCATTGCACTTCCCCCTTCCCAGTATCCTGATTTTGGGCTGGAAATCTGCACTATGTTACGTACAGAATACCAATGTTGAAGTGCCAAATGAGAATGCCATGACAGTGATAAATGGATAAATGTACAATAGAAAAACTATAATAATATTGCTTTCATACCCTAAAGCCACAGATAAACAATGAAAAATATGAGTAGTTTGATTGTCACTTCATTTGAGAATACAATCTTCTCAAAGATGTCTCAACACAAAAAGCGTTGACTTCTTCCCTAGAAGAAAAACAATTCTAAGAGTTATCCCCATTTCTCCTTCCCTTCACATGCCAACTTCAAAGTTGGCCACTGATATTAGTTTTATCAATCAATTAGTAAATATATCTGAAGGAAGCACTTGACGACTGCTCAGTACAGGCTTTTGACAAGTCACTTCAGATGTTGACAACAACACTTCTTTTGTATTAAAACACTACTCACTGCTCATTCTGTACTGCATGTGTGTCACCTAACCTCCTGAAAATGAAGTAACTCTTCAGTATTCAAGATCACATTTTCCAAAATTTCACAATACAGTTACGCTAATTCTAACCAACTAGAAAGAGACCATCTGTAATTTTTATTACATATGAAAGGTGGGACCAATTTTAAAAGATTTTTCATATATAATTTAGAATATGAAAATGGATATGCATTAATATTGCAGTTTTTCACTACGAATTGATCAGAAATGCTGCCAACTAAATGGAATTAAACAGGAATCTTCTTGTGCCAATTTTGATATTAGCTTTGTTCTAAAGGCTAACCAACTGAACTAAAACGAGGCTGGCTCCATTCATTTTACAGTCGATAAGAACACTTCATCCCATCTGTCTTGGCAAAATTCTGGGCCAAAACAGAAGCCACATTTTGCAAGCACTGCGCATTTACCATTCTCCTTTGCATTAACTTCCAGCTAACTATTTCATTCACTGTAACAGGTAAATCTTAATTTCAATAAATTGCACAAAGGAAAATCATGGTGCATACAGGATGTATTTTTAATGCAAATATGGGCAATTGTAATCTGGATAAAAATCTTTTATTCTGACTTATACTGTATTAGTTGCATTCAACAATGAAATAGGCTCAAACAGCAACCAATTTGCAAAATTCTGTTGCAGTTTGGAGATATAAGCGCATACATATAAACAAGCTGAAAAGTATTGTGTTTCTGTAAAAGCATACTGTCTGTAACAACTGGTCTGCTATCCAACACAAGCTCTACCGGCAAGAAATTAAAGTGCTGGTCAAGTTGTCTGCCTTGGGAAAAACAGTTCCATCATTAAACACATTTGAAACTTACAGGAATTGTTCTAGCTTGGACACAAAATTTAATGTTAATGCTCTCTCTCTCAGATTTAAACAGTTCTGTTTCAGCCCTTAATCCAAATGGAAGCGAGCAAAATGATTAAAGCAAAACAAAAGTCATGCGATAGAACATGCTCCATCTGCAAATACTTCACTTTTCTCAAATAGATACATGTAATGTCACTACTACAGTGCATTAAGATAGTGTTTCCAATTTGGATATAAAATTACCATGTACTGAACGTGTTTCAAATCATTCTCATCTGTTCCCTGGTTGCATTTTCAAGACTCAATAGCCATCCTTTGAATCATCTTCTACAACCCAATATCACTTGGCATTCCCTATGCATTTTTATACCCAGTCAACCATATCATTCCTGACCTTGGATTGGAAGCACAGATGTTGCCTAAGTTCATCAGCTCTTACTTAACTTCAACTGCATCAGTTGACATATGGTGTATGGCAGCAATGGATTTGCAAGACGACAACATTAAGCTACCAGAAGACTCAGTTGTCAGTGCAACTTGCAACTCAGACAGATCAGAGGGTTTGAGATTCGATTCCCAGTGTGATTCCTTAGCAGTAGATGCAACAATCAGTACCACCTAGTAAAAATTAACTCATTGCTCATCAAATGTCAATGAACTCAACACCCATTTCCTGCAACCTGGTGAATTCTGGCCCCTTTATTGGGACGTGAATTCAAACCCCACTCTTGGAATATACTTCATATCTTTAGGGTGTAGTGGCAATATTCTTATCTCTGGACCAGAAGGCTCAAGTCCATCTGTCCTAGATGACTTACAACATCTCTGAACAAGTTGATGAGAAAATATTTCCATTTCCTCCATAACTAAGGGCCCCAAGTTCCACTGCAGCAACTCTCAAAGAATATTTAAACAACAACTTTCCCCCACCCCGGTGGCAAAGACACAATACACTGAGTGAGCTTTCAATGCCCATCAGGACTATTGTACAAGATGGCAAAGGCCTAAAGAATATAAGTGCTAAACTGGATATGTGCCAGGTTGTGAAGAAAACAAGTTGGAAAAACATAGTTGATATCATCATCACTGATCTGCCTGTTGCAGAGGCAACTGTCAATGACAATAATGATACAAGTGTGCCACAGTTCTTGTGGAGTCAGTGTCCTACAGCATGCAGACAACCCTTTGGCCCAAACTGGTCCATGCCAACCAAAACATCCATCCACACTTGAGAATGTGTATAGGATATGAACAGGTAGGGAAAGAGTTACGTTTTGAGTTTTGCAAAACAAGAGGTTCAGCTAAGCATGACTCAGATCGGATAAGAACATCCAGTTTGTGGGCGGCACGGTGGCACAGTGGTTAACACTACTGCCTCACAGCGCTGGAGACCCGGGTTAATTTCCCACCTCAGGCGACTGACTGTGTGGAGTTTGCACGTTCTCCCCGTGTCTGCATGGGTTTCCTCCCACAGTCCAAAGATGTGCAGGTCAGGTGAATTGGCCATGCTAAATTGCCCGTAGTGTTAGGTAAGGGGTAAATGTAGGGGTATGGGCGGGTTGCGCTTCGGCGGGTCGGTGTGGACTTGTTGGGCCAAAGGGCCTATTTCCAAACTGTAATGTAATCTAAAAATCTAAATCTTAACAATGGGGTGCTGGAGGCAAGGGTAATAGGTCAACAAGGTGGAAAAGCATTCATTATGTAAAGCCATTTAACAAGATGAGATAGCATTCAGTTTGTCAGGTCAGTTTAACAAGGTTAAAAGTATTCATTATATAAGTCAGTTATTCATTGTGTAATAGCAGATGGCTTAATCTTTCCTACTGACACTCGCAATATGTATGTTACCTTATCTTGATGCTCCTCCCTGTAAAATGACTACATAGTTCATTAAGAAGCTGCTGTTCCAGAGAAGACCGCGAACTCATGTCTCTGTGCACATGGGCGATTGTTCTCTCTCCCTCCATGGCCCGGAATAAAAATGAAGGAAGGAAGTAAAGGTATACTGTGTCTTTAAGTGTTTTGCTTTGACAGAGGGGGGAAAAAAAAGGACAGTGAGGGAACACCCCAGAGGACAGTGGAAACATCTTGGAATGTCCTCCAAGCATCCCTCATGGTCTAATATACCTGTTGTCACATAGGAGACCTGGCTTGTGACCAAGCAAAGCGAAGGTTCATTTAGGAAGCTGCCTTTGGGAACTTTGGGACCGTGCAGAAACGATGCTGAAACATAGAGGGAGCACACAAACCCCCAAACAACTCATCTATTAAACCATTCAAGAACCACCTGCTCTGTATGCGACAGATCACATACTGAACTTATCAGTTGTTCCGGAATCTATCGAATCAGAATGGAAGCAAATCATCCACTACTCAAAGTACCATCTAAAAATATGATATCCTTAACACCACTTACTTTTTTTTTAAAAATGAGTTAACTGCAGTTTCCAAAGAGATGGAGAATTTTTTTGTTTGGTTCACTTAGTGCAGCATGCAGTTCAACTGTTCCAGTCTTAAAAACATTCAAACATGCATCTTGGAGATTTGGTCAAAGTACAATCGACAGGGAGTTTTGCAACTTTATTGTGTTGAATTGGATCATGTTATATGATTTCCACATTTGTTACAACTCATTGGGGTATCTGGAAATCAAGCTTTGCTACTTCTGGAATTTTCATAGAAGTTGAAGGCTTTATAGACTATACAAATTTCCCAATTTACTTGATTTTCAGACCCAGATTGATAGAAAGCACGGAGCAGGTCTCTGTACTGAACAAAAATCACTATTCGCTACAAGTATTTAGACATTATAACTTGAGTATACCTGTTGCTAAACTGTCAACATTAAACACTACTAATTAAAACTTTGAAGCCCTATATAAACTTTACTTACACACACACACACACACACACACACACAATGTACAGGATTAAATACATTGTGGACAGAGGGGAAAGATCAGAAAGGCAGTTCACTTATCCTTCTTACAAGGTTCTGTTCCGGAGATCACATTTATGGCTCTTTTGGCCAGCACACTGCTTCAATAATCTTTCTTTGGCTGATTCTGCTGATTGATAAGGGACACAAGATGACCAGTTTCAGAATGTGTATAAGGTATGAGCAGGTAGGCAAAGAGTTAAGTTTTGTGAAACATGCTGAACATCACTCAGATCAGATAAGAACTTGCAGTTAACAATGGGGTGCTGGAAGCAAGGGTAATGGGTTAACAAGGTGTAAAAGCATTCATTATGTAGAGCCATTTAACAATATTAGAAGAATTCAGTATGTAAGGTCAGTTAACAAGGGGAAAATATCCATTATGTGAAGTCAGTTAACAAGATTAAGAATATACACTGTATAACAGCAGCAGGCTTAATCTCTACTAGTCACACTAGCTGATTGTAATGGTCATCCAATCAACATATATGTTGCCTTACCTGGATGCTCCTCCCTGTAAATGACTATATTTCATTAAGAAACTGCTATTCCAGAGAAGACCGAGAACTCATGTCGGTCAAGACCGAGAACACATGGGTAATCATTCTCTCTCCCTCCAGACCCTAAATAAAAATGAAGGAGGTAAAACTATATTGTGTCCAAGTATTTTGCTTCAACATTGGGGGGTGTGGAGGAGAATGGGACAGGTTTACTTCTGAAAATGTCTGTGACTGAAAAGCCACAGCTTACAGTTACTGCTGCAAGATAGTAAGCATAGTTTTCTTTAGGCTAACAGTGATTTTTGATTGCAGAAAACAAATAGTCCTCCTGATTTGGGGAAGAACTGAACACTCGCCACTCTATGAAAACCTCCCAGATCCAAGATATTCAGTTACCTGAGAACCACTGTTGGATGTTGGCAGGCAAAAAGATCTCTGTCATTGATAATTGGTCAGTAATTCATGGACTAATCTAGTTCATGTTGCCAGCAAAAAGAAATCTGTATAGTTTCTCAAATCAAAAATAGTCTACTGTCAAACATCAGTTATTGCTTGTTCAAACAGTTGTTTAACCAATTCCTGTAATAGGTGTCAGGTTATTGATTCTGAAAACTGCAGCCAGTCTTTCAAACATTTGGTATGAAAACAGCTTGCTCTGAATTTAGGTTGTACATTTTAAAAACAAAATAAAAAGATATTTTCCTGACAGCACAAATACTTTTTCCCAACACTTATCTTGATAACTAGTAGCATTGGAAACATTGGTTATTGTTTCTCTTCTCTCTATTATTCTCACCATTAACTCTTCACTTTTTATTTCTGCTGTTTCTTTGCCATTTTTAGAAAAGGTATCCTTTTAACGTATAATACTGTTTCACAGAATGGAAGGGCAGATTCATTATTTGCTTGTTTTGGCCCACATGCCGCTGTAATATTAAACTGATTTCAATAAGTTCTACACTATCTTTTGCTGATAATCGTGACAGACGTTTTCCTGTTGCTAGGCAGTTGACTCAGTGACTGAAGCATGATGAATCTGATATATACGCAAGTCGATTGGAGTATATTTAAAATTTGCTCATGAGATGTAACTATTGTTGGTTCAGCTAGAATTTATTGCCCTTGGAGAAAGTGGAGGAGAGCTACATTCTTAAACTGCTGCAGTCCTTAAGGTATAGGAGTTCAAGGATTTGGACTCAGCAATAGTGAAACAATGGCGATATAGTTTCAAGTCAGGTTGGTCTGGGATTTGGAAGAGAACATGCAAGGGGTAATGTTCCCATGTTTCTGCTGGTCTTTCCTTCTAGGTGGTAAACTTTATGGGGTTGGGGAGTTGCTGTTGGAGGAACAAGGAGTTATTGCAGAGCCTCTTGTGTATTGTTTATGATGCTGCTAGTTTGTGACTGAGGTGAAGGGAGGACAGGTTGAAGGTGGGGCAGCCATCAAGTGAGCTACTTTGTTCTAGATAGCATCAAGCTCCTGGAGTGTTTTTGGAGTTGTACCCATCCAGGTAAGTGGAAAGCATTTAATTACCCCTAATTTTGCATTGTGGATGGTGAACAGATATTAGGGGAGGAGTTGGTAGGAGTTACCCACCATAGAAGTCCTAGCTACTGGTCTGCTCTTATTGGCACACAGTATTTGTAAAGCTGATCCAGTTCTGCTTCTGGTCAATGATGACCTCCAGAATATTGATAGAGGATTTAGCGATGGCAATTCCACTGATTTTTCAAGTGGTGATGTTTGTTCTCTGGCAGTTAAATGGTGCACATGTTACTTGTTACAGATCAGCCAAAGGATGGACTTTGTTTAGGTCTTGGTGCATATGGGGAACATTTTCACAAAACTTTAATCTTGATCTGAATCATGTTCAGCTGAACCTCGTTTCACAAAACTCAGAACCTAACTCTTTCCCTGCCTACTTATATCCTTCACACATTCTCACCCTGATGCAACTAAGTCCTGAGTAAAGCAATTGTTTCAGGGTATGCAAAGTACTTCAGGATATACATGTCACTGCATGTCAATTTCAAGGAACAAAAAATGTTTTGAAAAAATAATTTCAGGTTTGTTACTCCGATACAGATTTTTTTTCATGTAAAGGATAGATCAAATTTAACAAGAAAACAACACATTTCAAAAATGCAATAATAAAGAATTCAGTTCTGCAAGCAGGCAAATAAGTTAATGATGTTAGATTAATCTCTCTGGCCTCATGTATAGTCATTATAATCCCTAATGAGATTCACCAATTCTGTCAAATTACACTTATGCATTGTGGTTCAATTCCAAAAAAGTAATCAATAACCAACGTAAAAAGAGAACGCATTGTATAAATTCGCACATGGCTACCTGTAGGATACCTCATCAAATAATGAACTTAGCACCCTCAGAATAGCAGATTACAATGGGTTTCAAAGATTTTTGATAAGATGAAAGCTTTACATAGATAACTTGTTCTTTGGGAAATCAAGAACAGAAACCCCTCAATAAAACTACAGATTGATGAAAATGATTTCAAAAAATGTTCTTTCTTACACATAACATGAGTCCAAAACTAATTCCATCTTTTCTCCACACCTTTCCTGAAAGTGCAAACTTGCAATCAACACACCAAGCAGTAATCACAGGCAGGAAATCCAGCAGCTAGCAGAAACTATAATGCATGTGCGGGTTCGTGCAGCACTTTATTTTGAAGTTGACTTTACATGCATAAGAATTTACACTTATTTAAAAATATTACTTTCAAAGTTCATTTTAGCTAGTGAATATGTGAAAAGGACACAGATGAATAAGTTTTGACTCCAGGAAACATCAATTATCTTATGAACTGGTTTCTCTCTTTTCTGTGCCTTTGAAGTTCTTTTAGTGAGTAGCATCAGATTAATAAAACAATGCAATAACGCATTAAGAATGTTATACACAATTCTTGGAACAATTTTTTTTAATTGTATCTATAGAAGAGTATAAAAGTGCAGATGGAAAGAACATAAGCAGTTTAAAGGAAAACAATAGGCTTGTAGCAGCTTTTAAATGGCAGATTACCAGAGGGTGCCAGGATTATGGTTCAGAGGTGCCAGATATGTGCAAAAAATTGGGAGGAGCATATTGTCATGGGGAGGCAGAAACCGGGCAGCACCACTACCTCCCCATTTCAGGTGAAAACCTGGACATCCATTGTGAGGTACTCTTGGCGTTGTACATGGCACAGCACTGGAACATTCCTAGAACCTGTGCCACTGCAGTCACCCAAGATACCTTCCATTTCACTGGACTATGTCCATAAGGACACCATGTACAAGCAGTGTTTTCAGGGAAGAGGAGGAGGACGAGGGAGAAAAGAGTGTGCATTTGGAAAATGTACCCAACACCACCCTTATCCTGATGACCTCCTCAGTGTGTGGCTGCATCAAACTGTGTACACCCTTGCTACACAAACACCAAGTGTCACTGCGTACTGAGGTTCTTCCTATCCCCAGCATTAAGAAGAATGGACTTGACCTTGTTGCTGTGGAATGCTCCAAGGAGTTGGACCCATTTTGTATCACCTGACCCTTGTGGAATAATGTGCAAAAGAAAAACATAATTGACCACCAGCTGTGGGAAGTTAGAGAAATTGCAATGCCTCTAACAGAAATGTGCATCATCTATAACCACAGGTGGTGCCAAATGACTAGAGGGTGGCTCATGATGTGACTTTATTTTAAGAAAGGTTATGAGGATGAACGTGGGAACTACAGATCTGAGAGTCTGACATTAGTGGAGGGTAAGTTATTAGAGATGATTCTGAAAGTTCGGATTTACATGCATTTGGAGAGCAAGGACTGATCGGGATAGTCAGCATGGTTTTGTGTGATGGAATTAGTGTCTCAAACTTGATTGAGCTTTTTGAGTAAATAACCAAAATGATTACAGCCAGAGTGTTAGACATTGTTTACATAAAGTTTAGTAAAGCCTTTGACAAGGTTCTACATGGTAGACTAATTAGTAAAAGTTCGATCACATGGAATTAAGGGGAAGCTTCTCAATTTGATATACAATTGGCTGGACAGTAGGAGACAGAGGAGAGTATGGAGGATTGTTTATCAGATTGGAGACCTGGTGACCAGCAGTGTACAACAGAGACGGCACTGGATCCACTTTTGTTTACCTTTTTATATAGAATGATTTGGATTACAGTATAGGAGGCATGGTTAGCATGTTTGCAGATGACACCAAAATTGACAAGAAGGTAGTTAACTAAAATTACAAAGAGATCTTGAACAATTTGGTTCATTGGCTGAGGAGTGGCAGGTAGAGTTTGGTTTGGATAAGTGTGAGGTAATGCAGCACTTATAGAACTAATGGTAAACTCTGGGTAGTGTTGTAGAACAGAGCAACCTAGGGCTTCAGATACATAATTCTTTGAAATTTGTGTCACGTGTAGGCAGGGTGATTATTGCCTCATTGCTCAAACCTTTGAGTACAGAAGTTGGGATTTCGATGTTGCGGCCATTTCAGAGACATGGGTCGAGCAGGGACAGGAATGGTTGTTGCAGGTTCCGGGATTTAGATGTTTCAGTAAGAACAGAGAAAATGGCAACAGAGGTGGGGGTGTAGCATTGTTAATAAAGGACAGTCTTACAGCTGCAGAAAGGACTTACGAGGACTCGTCAACTGAGGTAGTATGGGCTGAGATTAGAAACAGGAAAAAAGAGGTCACCCTGTTAGTATTTTTCTATAGGCCTCAGAATAGTTTCAGAGATTTAGAAGAAAGGATAGCAAAGACGATTCTTGATAGGAGTGAGTGTAACAGGGTAGTTGTTATGGGCTGAAAATGTATTGGTGGAAAAGCGCAGCATCTTCAGGAGAATTCCTGAAGAAGGGCTGATGCCTGAAACGTAGATTCTCCTGTTCCTTGGATGCTGCCTGACCTGCTGCGCTTTTCTAGCAACACATTTTCAGCTCTGATCTCCAGCATCTGCAGTCCTCACTTTCTCCTAGTTGTTATGGGGACTTCAACGTCCCAAATATTGACTGGGAATACTATAGTTCAAGTACTTTGGATAGGTCAGTTTTTGTCCAACGTGTGCAGGAGGGTTTTCTGACACAGTATGTAGACAGGCCAACAAGGGGCGAGGCCATATTAGATTTAGTACTGGGTAATGAACCCGGCCAGGTATTACATTTGATGGTAGGTGAGCACTTTGGTGAAAGTGACAATTCAGTTATGTTTACTTTAGCAATGGAAAGGGATAGCTCTTTACCACAGGGCAAGAACAACAGCTGGGGGAAAGGCAATTACAACTCGATTAGACAAGATTTAGGATGCATAGGATGGGGAAGGAAACTGCAGGGGATGGACACAATAGAAATGTGGAGCTTATTCAAGGAACAACTACTATGTGCCCTTGCTAAGTATGTACCTGTCAGACAGGGAGGAAGTTGTCGAGCGCAGGAGTTGTGGCTTACTAAGGAAGTTAAATCTCTTGTCAAGAGGGAGAAGGCTAATGTCAGGATGAGATGTGAAGGCTAAGTTAGGGTGAGTGAGAGTTACAAGGTAGCTAGGAAAGACTTGAAGAGAGAGCTAAGATTAGCGAGGAGGGGACATGAGACATTGTTGGCAAAAAGGATCAGCAAAACCCTAAAGCTTTCTACAGGTACATAAGAGATAAAAGAATGACTAGAGTAAGATTTGGGCCAATCAAGAATAGTTGTGGGAAGTTGGGCATGGAGTCAGAGGAGATAGGGGAAGTGCTGAATGAATATTTTTCATCAATATTTACACTGGAGAAAGATAATTGTCAAGGAGAATACTGAGATACAGGTTACTAGACTAGATGGGATTGAGGTTCACAAGGAGGTGGTGGTAGAAATTCTGGGAAGTGTAAAAATAGATAAATCCCCTGGACTGGATGGGATTTATCCTAAGATTCTCTGGAAACCCAGGAAGGAGATTGCACAGCCTTTGGCTTTAATCGTTATGTTGTCAATGTCTACAGGAATAATACCAGAAGACTGGAGGATAGCAAATATTGCCCCCTTGTTCAAGGGGAGTAGAGACAACCCTGGTAATTATAGACCAGTGAGCCTTACTTCGGTTGTGGGTAAAGTAATGGAAAAGGCGATAAGAGATAGGATTTATAATCATAGATAGGAATAAGTTGATTAGGGATAGGCAGCACGGTTTTGTGAAGGGTAGGTCATGCCTCACAAACCTTACTGAATTCTTTAAAAAGGTGACCAAAACAGGTGGATGAAGGTAAAGCCACTGACGTGGTGTATACAGATTTCAGTAAGGCATTTGATAAGGTTCCCCATGGTAGGCTACTGCACAAAATACGGAGGCATGGGATTGAGGGCAATTTAGTGGTTTGGATTGGCTAGCTGAAAGAAGAGAGGGTATTGGTTAACGGGAAATGTTCACCCTGGAGTTTAGTTACTAGTGGTGCACCGAAAGGATCAAGTTGGGTCCACTGCTGTTTGTTATTTTTATAAATGACCTGGATGAGGGCGTAGAATGATGGGTTAGTAAATTTGCGGATGACACCAAGGTCAGTACATTTGTGGATAGTGTTGAAGGATGCTGCAGGTTACAAAGGGACATAGATAAGCTGCAGAACTGGGCCATGAGGTGGCAAAGGGAGTTTAATGCAGAAGAGAGAGAGGCGATTCACTTTGGAAGGAGTAACAGGAATGCAGAATACTGTAGATGAGCAGCGAGATTTCAGTGTTCATGTATACAGGTCACTCAAAGTTGCCACCCAGGTTGATAGGGCTATTAAGACGGCACATGGTAAGCTAGCTTTTATTAGTAAAGGGACAGAGTTTTGGAGCCATGAGGTCATGCTGGTGTGGCTGCATTTGGAACACTGCATGCAGTTCTGGTCATCGCATTATAGTAAGGATGTGGAAGATTTGGAAAGGGTTCAGAAGAGATTTACTAGGATGTTGCCTGGTATGGCGGGAAAGTTTTATGGAAAGGTTGAAGGACTTGAGGTTTTCAATAGAGAGAAGGTTGAGAGGTGACTTAATTGAGACTTACAAGATAATCAGAAGGTGAGACAGTGGACAGTGAGAGCCTTTCCGAGGATGGTGATGGCTAGTATGAGGGGGCATAGCTTCAAATTGAGGGGTGATAGATGTAGGACAGATGTCAGAGGTAGTTTCTTTACTCAGTAGTAGGGACATGGAACGCACTGCCTGCAACAGTTGTAAACTTGCCAAATTTAAGAGCATTTAAACGGTCATTGGATGGCATATGGACAAGAATGGAACAGTGTAGGTTAAATGGGCTTCAGATTGGTTTCACAGGGCAGCGCAACACCGAGTGCTGGAGGGCCTGTACTGCACTGTATTGTTCTATGTTCTACGTGATGTCATATTGAGGTTGTACAGGAATTGGTGAGGCGTCTTCTGGAGTACAGTGTTCAGTTCTGGTCGCCCTGTTATTGGAAAGATTAAAATGGAGAGGGTTCATAAAAGATTTACCAGGATGTTGCTGGGTATGGAGGGTTTGAGTTATCAAAATCAGTTGGATAAGCTGGGACCTTTTCGATTGGAGCATAGGTGGTTGAGGGGTGACCATATATATGTTTATAAAGACGGTGGGGGGCACTGGTAAGGTGATTAGCAAGGGACATTTCCCTCGGATGGAGGAAATCAAAACTGGGGGATATTTTTAAGCTGAGCGGAGAAAGATTTAAAAAGGTCACGAGGGACAACCTTTTTACACAGAGAGAGTGGTTATGTGGAATAAACTGCCAGCGGAAGTGGTGGATGCAAGTAGAGTTACATTTAAATGACATTTGGATATGTTCATGAATAGGAAAGGTTTTGAGGGATGGGCCAAACACAGGCAAGTGGGACTAGCTTAGTTTGGGGATACAGTCGGCGTGGACTAGTTGGACCCAAGCGTCTGTTTCCATGCTATACGACTCAATGACTGTAAGTGTCTATTTATTCTTAACAGGCTTTTTCCAAAGACTTCTCATTGTAGAGAAAACTTAGTCAAATAGCAGTGTGAGCTGTAACAACGTGTTCAGAAATGAAGATACACAATCTTTACTGTGAGTAAATGAAAAAAAATGGCATTTTGAGACATGAGTTAAGGTCTTTATTTAGAAACAACAGGAAGAGCTTAATCAAACAACTATGATTTTCCAGATTAAACTCCATTTGCCATTGTTCTGCCCACTCCTCTAACTGATCTATATCCTGCTGTATCCTCTGATAAACCTCCTCCACCAATCTTTGTATCATCCGCAAACCTACTAATTAGACCAGCTACATTTTCCTCCAAATCATTTATGTAGATCACAAACAGTAGAGGTCCCAACATGATCCCTGTGGAACACCACTAGTCACAGCCCTCCATTCCAAAGAGCATCCTTCCATCGTTACCCACTGTCTCCTATGATTAAGCTAGCTCTGCATCCATTTTAGCAGCTCACCCCTGATATCGTAAGACTTCCCCTTTTGTACCAGTGTGCCACGATGGACCTTGTGGAAGGTTTTATTGAAGTTCATGTATACAACATCAACTGCTTTTCCCTTAACCATCTTCGTGACCTCCACAAAACACTGGTGAGGCACGACCTCCCCTGAACAAAACCGTGCTGTCTATTGCTGATAAGTCCATTTGCTTCAAAATTCCTATAGATCTTGTCCCTGAGAATCTTTTCCAATGATTTCTCGACCACCAAAGTCAGACTCACAGGTCTGTAATTTCCAGGATGGTCTTTGCTACCCTTCTTAAACAATGGGACAACATTGACTCTGGGACCTCACCTGCAGCCAAAGAGAATATAAAGATGTCTGTCAATGTTCCAGCAGTTTGTTCCAATGCCTCCTCAACATTCTGAGATAGACCCTATCAGGACCCAGGACTTATGTACTTTAATACATTTTAATACAGACAACACTTCTTCCTTTTTAATAAGAACTTCACACTCCCTTCCCTGTGATCATCCTCCTTTTCTTTGGTGAATACCAACAAAAAGTATTCATTTAGGATTTTCAGCTACTTTTTCCTGTCTCCACACAGATTCCTTCCTTTGTGCTGGATGTAAGTTTGCTCACTGAGATGGAAGGTTAGTTTTCAGACTTTTTGTCACCATACTCGGTGACATCATCAGTGAGCCTCCGGTGAAGCAATGGTGGTATGGCCCGCTTTGTGTGTTTAGGCTTCTTTTGAGTTGGTGATGTCATTTCCTGTTTTTGTTTCCTCAGGGGTTGATAAATGGGATCAAGCCAATGTGTTTGCTGATAGAGTTCCAGTTGGAGTGCCATGCTTCTAGGAATTCTTATGCATGTCTCTGTTTGGGTTTGTCCTAGGATGGATGTGTTGTCCCAGTCAAAGTGGTGTTACCTGGCCTGGCTCATTTCCCAAAACCAGGCCCAGTATAACCCCTTCCCTGATTGGACTGTTTACATATTGTGCCAAGAATCCCTCCTGAATGGTCAAAGTCTGCCCCATCAAAGCCCCTAGCACACAGTGAGTTCCAGTCAATATTGGGGAAGTTAAAATCATCCACTACAACTGTTTTTACCTCTCGCTGGCTGGTGGAAGGCCTGCAGTATACCCCCAACATTGTGATTTCACCCTTCCTATTCCTGAGTTCTACCCATATTGCTTCGTTCCACAAGCTGTACAGTACAGCTGCAAGATACTCCTTTACTGGTAATGGAACTCCCTCAACCTTTTTACCTACCTGGCTATCACACATGAAACATCTAAACCTTGGGACAGTCAGCTGCCAGTTCTGTCCCTCTTTCAGCCAAGTCTCTGCAATCACACTAATGGCATTTCCCGGTACAAACCAAAACTCTAAGTTGAAGAAAAAGCAAATAACGGGTACTCCATAAATAGGTTTGAAGCAGTTGAGAACAAAGCTGGAAGAAATCCAAGGAATGCTTATGTGCTATTTAACAATCGTTAAATCATCAACTTGTAATAATTCAATTAACCTGGTGAAAGTTGCAAACATGTGTTTTAGAAAGTGGTAACTAAAGACCTTTAAAACGTCAGATGACATACTACTTGCCACTGGTAGATAAAATACAAGGGGAAATAAGTATCTGCGTAAGGACTCTGCAAAGAAAATTCTCTGCCAGCGAAAAGAAATTAAATGAAACAAGACTTCAGCAATGGCTATGTCAACTCTTCTGGGAGACAGAAAACAGTAAAATTTCTTATTTTTCCACGCATATCAGCTTTCAATATTATATCATGTGATTTCAGGAGATTGCCAATCTTTCAGAAGCATTTAATACTGCTATTCTGGGTCATTTGTAAACATTTTAAAATTAATGTTTCTTTGCAATACACTTGACTTCTACTCACAAGTGGTTTCCATAAAGAAACCAATCTTCCATACCAAAAAAAAAGCTTCCTTTAGACTGACAATTAATGAGATAACATAACACTGAATTTAAAAACAACTTTTAAGTGCAGCATAACACACCAGATCTCACAGGTCACATTCCATGTTGTCTACATAAAAGAACAAACATATCCACAAGGAACATTGCCTATAGTTACATGTGACTTGTATATTTTAAAGTTCAATAATCTGCAAGACACTTGGAGGAGTTAGAGTCAAAAAGTGTGGTGCTGGAAAAGCACACCTAGTCAGGCAGCATCCAAGGTGCAGGAGAGTCGACGTTTCAAACATAAGTTCTGTATCAGGAGACAGACTTTCATAAACTTTGCTACAACATTATACATAAAATAGCCCATGGAATGTAAGCGTTTCCCCCCCAGAAATTGGGCCAAAGTAATTTGCAGTTCATTAATAGCATTAAAGTGTGTAACAAGCTGTGTTAATGAAGTTAGTTCATAAGTAGAGCAGTGCTACATCATGAAACAACCAACTTCCTCTCCAAGCATTCCTCATAGATAAATTCATTCTTCATTCGAGACCCTCAGTTTTCAAAATGGAGTACAATCAACATTAACAACAAAGAAAATCACTGACAAACAAACAAGTTGACCAAACGAGTTTCAAAATACAGAGCATAATCAACAAGAAAATCAAATGTATCAGGATAATTGCATGTACTGGCTTCAGTGACTCGCATTCTCATCATCTGTGCTAGTCACCCCTGATTTTCTCCCCTTCACTTTAAAGTGGAAAATTAAAGTTCAGCAGCAGAAAGACCCAGCAAGGACGTTTTTTTTTATATAGAGCGAGGTATCAGAAGACAGATTACTTCATGTTTTCTCCAAAGATATTAATAAAACAAACATTTTATCGATTTTACACAGGCTAAAAACTGCTTTGGTGACAACGCCTTGCAACATTTCAATACTAAGATGATCAGAGATGCAGTTCTAGGATCAGGCTCATCATCCACACAAAGACCCACAGATTCTAACACCAGTATCACAGAATTTCTTAGGTGGACAATTTTATTTTTTAGTGAGTGACTACTGACAATGATGACAACTAAGGAGTAATTTCAGAAGTAAATATGGCTTTCAAGTGCATCGCACTTTATATCAATCTTTAACCAAATTTTCCTTTCAAATTCTCAATCTTGAATTCAAAACAAGTATTACATTTTGTGAAACAAAGAATCTTTTTCCCCAATATGCATTCTGCATCTGAATTTCTGTGCTGACATTCTTAGTGGTTTTGAAGCAAGAAAAGGTTAATGGCATGTCAAACTCCTCAAATGAAATGGCTTTAAAATGTTGATATGCTTTCCAACTAATGGCTCAGTTGAACAATGCAGAACAAATATGGTACATACAAAGCAAACAGTAAAGGAAATTAAAGCAAAATACTACAGATTTGATAATAAAGTACTGGAGAAACTCAATAGGTCAGGCAGCATCTGAGAGAGAAATAGGATTACCATTTCAAGTCCTTGAGACATAGGAACTGAAACTCCCCATAAACCTCAAATCCATTACTTATTAAAAACGGTCCAAGTTAACTGGAACAAGAGGTCAGAGTTTTTAAGATAGATCATAGTTTTTGATTGGAAGGCGATGGCCTAGTGGTATCATCGATGGACTGTGAATCCAAAGACCCAGCTAATGTTCTGGGGACCTGGGTTTGAATTCCGTTATGGCAGATGGTGGAAACAGAATTTAATAAATCTCTGGAATTAGGAGTCAAATGATGACAACAAATCTATTGTCGACTGTTGTAAAAACCCACCTGGTTCATTAATGCCATTTACAGGAGGAAACTGCATCCTTACCGGGTCTATGTGTGATACCAGACCTACAGCAATTCCCTTCTGCGCAATTAGGCATGGGCAATAAATGCTGGCCTAGCCAGTGCTGCCCTCATCCCTTAAATGAATTTAAAAAAGCTGGGAGATTTAAAACAAAACGGAAGAGAAATTACTTCTCAAAAGATTGTGAATCTGCGCAATTCACTACTCCAGAGTGTGGTGGATGGTAGTGCATTGAATAAACATAAGAGAGAGAGAGAGACAGATTTTGAAAGTAATAACAGAGCAATGGAGAGCAGAGTTGAGGCCAAGATGAGATCAACCATGGTCATATCAAGTAATGGAACAGGCTCAAGGAGTTGAATAGCCTATTCCTGCTTCTAGTTAAGTTCTTTCATAAAAAATTACTGTGGTAAAGAATTCCACAGATTCATTATTCTCAGAGAAGAAACTCCTCACCTCTGTCTTAAGTGGGCAAGCCTTATTTTAAGACTTTACTCTCTGCTAGATTTTCCCACAAAGGAAATCAATCTCGTTGTATCTACTCTGTCAAGTCCTTGAAGAATCCGGTATGTTTCAATAAGGTTGCCTTTCATTCTTCTAAATGTCAATACGTAGAGGCTGAATCTACTCAACCTCCCCTAAGACAGTCCCTCCATACCCAGTATCAAATGGGAGAACCTTCTCTGGACTGCCTCCAACACTAGTACATCTTTCCTTACATAAGGGGATATAACTGTTATCAGTGTTCCAGCTATGGGTTCACTAATGCCTTGTATAATTTTAGCAAGGCTTCCCTATTTTTATACTCCATTCCCTTTGAAAAGGAGGCCAACATTCCATTTGTCTTCACCCTTATCTACTAAACTTGCATACTAGCTTTTTGTTCTACATGCACACAAACTCCCAAATCCTTGCGCTGTAGCTTTCTGGGGTTTTTCTCCATTTAAATAATATTCAGATCCTCTATTCTTCCTGCCAAAGTGCATAATCTTGCATTTGCCCACATCATATCCAAGTTTTTGTCTATTCTCTTAACCTGTCTTTATCTCTGTAGACACTGCGTCATCTTAACCACTGTTCTTCCCACCTATGTTTTGACATCATAAACCTGACTTTAGTGCATGCATTTTCTTCATCCAAACTGTTAATATATTTTGTAAATAACTGTGGCCCCAGCACTGATCCCAGAGACATTCTGCCATCTGATAATGCCCCATCTTCTCTCAACTCTGTCTTCTGCTAGTCAATCTTCTACCCGTTTCTAAAAATCCAAATATATTACATTCATGCTTCCCCATTAACGATCCTGCATGTTACCTCTTCAAACAATGCCAGATTTGCCAGGTATTATTATCCCTTAATTTTAACACATATATTTCGAAATATCATGTATTTCGTTATTACGTCCTTTATAACAGACTCAAAACATTTTCCTAACAACAGATATTAAAATAACTGACCCTTAGTTACTAGTTTTATTGTCTCCTCCCTTTTAGGAACACAGAATCAGGAATAGGCCATTCAGACCCTCAAATCCGTTCCATCATTCAGTGAGATCATGGCTGATCAGTTACCTTATTTCAATGCAAGAGGCCTAACAGGGAAGGCAGATGAACTCAGGGCATGGTAGGAACATGGGACTGGGATATCATAGCAATTACAGAAACATGGTTCAGGGATGGACAGGACTGGCAGCTTAATATCCCAGGATACAAATGCTACAGGAAGGACAGAAAGAGAGGCAAGAGAGGAGGGGGAGTGGTGTTTTACAGCTGGACTTAGGGAAGATATTCCAGGAAATACATCCAGGGAAGTTATTTGGGTGGAACTGAGAAATAAGAAAGGGATGATCACCTGATTATTGAACCCCTAATAGTCAGAGTGAAATTGAGAAACAAATTTGTAAGGAAATCTCAGTTATCTGTAAGAATATGCAAAACTTGACCTACTCTTGGGGAATAAGGCAGGGCAGGTGACTGAGGTGTCAGTGGGGGAGCACTTTGGGGCCAGCGACCATAATTCTGTTAGTTTTAAAATAGTGACGCAAAAGGATGACCAGATCTAAAAGTTGAAGTTCTAAATTGGAGGAAGGCCAATATTTACAGTATTAGGCAAGAACTTTCAAAAGCTGATTGGGACAGATGTTGGCAGGTAAAGGGACAGCTGTAAAATGGGAAGCCTTCAAAAATTAGATAAGTGTCCAGAGAAAGTATATTCCTGTCAGGGTGAAAGGAAAGGCTGGTGGGTATAGGGAATGCTGGATGATTAAAGAAATTGAGGGTTTGGTTAAGAAAACAAAGGAAGCATGTGTCAGATATAGACAAGATAGATCAAGTGAATCGTCAGAAGGCAGTAGGAGTATACTTAACAGAGAAATCAGGAGGGCAAAAAGGGGACAGGAGATAGCTTTGGCAAATAGAGTTAAGGAGAATCCAAAGGGATTTTATAAATATATTAAGGACAGAAGGGTAACTAGGGAGAGAATAGGGCACCTCAAACATGAGCAAGGCGGTCTTTGTTTGGAGCCGTAGGAGATGGAGCAGATACTTAACGAGTAAAAGGACATGGAAGAAACAGAAGATACAGAATGTAGGGAAATAGATGGTGACATCTTGAAAAATGTCAATATTACAGAGGAGAAAGTGCTGGATGTCTTGAAACGCATAAAAGTGGATGAATCCCCAGGATCTGATCAGGTATACCCTAGAGCTCTGTGGGAAGCTAGGGAAGTGATTGCTGGGCCTCTAACTGAGATATTTGTATCATCGATAGTCAAAGGTGAGGTGCTGGAAGACTGGAGGTTAGCAAAGTGGTGCCACTGTTTAAGAAAGGTGGTAAGGACAAGCCAGAGAACAACAGACCAGTGAGCCTGCCATCGGCAGTAGGCAAGTTGTTGGAGGGAATCCTGAGGGACAGGATTTACATGTATTTGGAAAGGCAAGGACTGATTAAGGATAGTCAACATGTCTTTGTGCGTGGGAAATCATGTCTCACAAACTTAATTGAGTTTTTTGAAGGAACAAAGAGGATTGATGAGGGCAGAGCAGTAAACTGGATCTATATGGACTTCAGTAAGGCATTCGACAAGGTTCCCCTTGGGAGACTGGTGAGCAAGGTTACATCTCATGGAATAACGGGAGAACTCGCCATTTGGATACAGAACTGGCTCAAAGATAGAAGACAGAGGGTGGTGGAGGAGGGTTGTTTTTCAGACTGGAGGCCTGTGACCAATGGAGCAAGGATAGGTGCTGGGTCCACTACTTTTCATCATTTATAGAAATGATTTGGATGTGAGTATAAGAGGTATAGTTAGGAAGTTTGCAGATGACACCAAAATTGGAAGTGTAGTGGACAGCGAAGGAGGTTACCTCAGATTACAGCGGGATCTTGGTCAGATGGGCCATGGGCTGAGAAGTGGCAGATGGAGTTTAATTTAAGATAAAGGCAAGGTTTTGCATTTTTGGAAAGCGAATCTTAGCAGGACTTATACACTTAATGGTAAGGTCCTAGGGAGTGTTGCTGAACAAAGACCTTGGAATGCAGGTTCATAGCTCCTTGAAAGTAGAGTCACAGGTAGATTGGATAGGGAAAGCGGCATTTGGTATGCTTCCCTTTACTAGTCAGAGTATGGAGTACAGGAGTTGGGAGGTCATGTTGCGGCTGTACAGGACATTGGTTAGGCCACTGTTGGAATATTGCGTGCAACTCTGGCCTCCTTCCTATCGGAAAGATGTTGTGAAACTTGAAAGGGTTCAGAAAAGATTTACAAGGATATTGCCAGGGTTGGAGGATTTGAGCTATAGGGAGGGGCTGAACAGGCTGGGGCTGTTTTCCCTGGAGCGTCGGAGGCTGAGGGGTGACCTTATAGAGGTTTATAAAATCATGAGGGACATGGATGGGATAAATAGACAAAATCTTTTCCCTGGGGTGAGGGAATCCAGAACTAGAGGACATAGGTCTCTTATATCTTTCCCCTCTCAGCCTAAACCTAAGAGGCAACTTTTTCACGCAGAGGGTGGTGCGTGTGTGGAATGAGCTACCAGAGGAAGTGGTGGAGGTTAGTACAATTGCAACATTTAAAAGGCATCTGGATGGGCATATAAATAGGAAGGGTTTGGAGGATATGGGCCAGGTGCTGGCAGGTGGGACTAGATTGGTTTGGGATATCTGGTCGGCATGGACAAGTTGGACTGAAGGGTCTGTTTCCATGACTCTATCTCCATATACTATACCTGCTTTTGGCCCATACCTTTTAATACCTAAATCCAGCGATCTCAGATTTAAAATTAACTTATCCAGCATCCACTGGCTTTGTGATGAGTTCCAAACACTTGTGTGTGTAGTAGTCCTTCCTCTCTCCTGAACCATCTGGCCCCAATTTTTAGCTGATGTCCCCTACTTGTAGAATCCCCAACTAAGGTAAATAGTTTATTATCTACCCTGCCTCTTCCTAGTAACATCCTGGCATTAGAGTAACAGTATTTCAACTTTATGGGAATTTTTTTTTTTAAGAATCCATGGATCCCTTTAAGATTGCTATCACCGCTACCAATCACTATCTCTGCAGCTACTTTCTTTAATATCCTAGGATTCATCGCAAGTCCATGGAACATATTGATCTTTAGTCACTTTTATTTCCTGACACTTTTTCTAGAGTGATAGTTATTGCACTTGTTCCTCTCCTCCTTTTGCTCTGTGATTATATGGTAATTTTGAAATGCTATTAGTATCTTCTGGTGTCTGTGAAAACTGAAGCAATATTCAACTCCTCTGCCATTTTCTGGTTCTCTATTATTATTTCCCCAGGAAAGGAGCGATGCTCACTTTAGCTTCTCTCCCCCTTTTTATATATTTAAGGAAGCTTTTGCTGTCCATAATATAACTTGCAAGATTACCTTCAAAGTTATCACCTCTATTACATTTTGGTCATCTTTTGGTGTTTTCAAAAGAAAACTTTCCCAATTCTCTGGCTTAGCACTTTTCTTTGCCAAATTGCATTTTTTTCCCTTTAATTGAATTTTACTGATTAACCAGGGATGCCCTATTACCTACCTAAAATACTTCATCCTCGATGGGATATGTCTTTGTTCTGAACCATGAAGTAGTTTCTTGAACGTCTACTGTTGTTCCTCAACAGTCTTTGTTGTTAAACTCCCTTCCTAATCCACTCCAGCCAGCTCAGCTATCATTCCTTTGTAACTGCCTTACTTAAGTTTAGCAAACAACCCAAGCTTAATACCAAATTCTAACACGTTATGATCATTGTTTCTGAAGAAATCTTTTACTCTGATATCAGTTATTAAACCTGCCTCATTACACATCACTAGATCCATTTTTGCAGCGGAAGCGATGACAGCAAGGACTAGGGAGCTGCCGGGAAGGTAAGTAAATCCTATAAAATACTTACCTCGTGAATAGGCGGAGCACACACTGAGCAAGAGCAGACATGGGATAGCTGAGTAACCGAGGTTATATATTTGGGTGGATGCTTCACCAAAAATACTACTTATGTAGTGTCTTCTATACATCCTCCTCCTCTAACCCAAAAGAAAAGTTGTGCGCACCAATTTGGTAAGGTTACTAGTTCTTTTCTTCCCCCAGTATTCTCTTCGGGAATTCCAAACAGTGGGAATGAATGTTAGGACAGTTGAATGCGCCTCCTGTAGAATGTGGGAGGCAATGATCACCACTAATGTCCCTGCTAACTTCATCTGTGGGAAGTGCACTCAACTACAGCTCCTCCGAGACAGTGTTAGGGAACTGGAGCTGGATGAACTGCGGATCATTCGGGAGACTGAAGGGGGTAACAGCGAAGTTACAGGGAGCTTGGCACACCTAAGGTACAGGAAAAAAGTAGATGGGTTACAATCAGGGGATGGAAAAGGAACAGGCAGACAGTACAGGGATCCAGTATGGTTGTTCCCCTCAATAATAAGTACAGAGGAACCTTGATTATACGAATATTGGATTATCTGGCAAGATCCCAATGCTCAGCTAAACTATGCTATCTGGAATTCGATTAACCGAACAACAAACTGTCCACCCGTGTTCTTCGGACAATTAGATACTGTGTGTGCGTCTGTGTCTGTGAGAGAGCGCGAGAGAGAGTGCGCGAGAGAGAGCTGAAACATGTGGCTGCAGGGTTGGTGCCGGAGGGAGGGATTCAGATACCTGAATAATCGGCCCCAGAGGGCAGTGGAAGCCCAGTCTCTGGATTCATTTAAGAAAGAGTTGGATAGAGCTCTCAAGGATAGTGGAATCAAGGGTTATGGAAATAAGGCAGGAACAGGATTCTGATTAAGGATGACCAGCCATGATCATATTGAATGGTGGTGCAGGCTTGAAGGGCAGAATGGCCTACTCCTGCATCTACTGTCTATTGTCAATCTGGGATTTTGGATATCTACAAACAGGATGGCCTTCACCTGAACCAGAGGGGTATCAATATCCTGGGGGGTGGGCAGGGAAGGAGGTGTTTGCTCTTCGGGAGGATTTAAACTAATTCAGCAGGGGGATGGGAACCGGAATTACGGTCCAGTGTACTGGAGGTTGAGAATAAGGTCATGAATAAGGTTTCAAGGTCGCAGGATGTACTGGCAGGCAGGAAGGTGGTTTGAAATGTGTCTAATTCAATGCCAGGAACATCCAGAATAAGGTGGGTAAACTTGTGTTGGTACCTGGGACTTCCATGTTGTGGCCATTTCAGAGACATGGATAGAGCAGGGACAGGAATGGTTGTTGCAGGTTCAGGTGTAAGATGTTTCAGTAAGAATAGGGATGGTGGTAAAAGAGGGGGAGGTGTGACATTGTTAGTCAAGGACAGTGGCAGAAAGGACATTTGATGAGGACTCATCCACTGATGTAGTATGGGCTGAGGTTAGAAACAGGAAAGGAGAGGTCACCTTGTTGGGAGTTTTCTATAGGCCTTTGAAAGGTTCCAGAGATGTAGAGGAAAGGATTGCAAAGATGATTCTGGATCAGAGCAAAAATAACAGGGTAGTTTTCATGGGGTCTTTAACTTTCCTAATATTGACTGGAAACTCGATAGTTCGAGTACCAGCGGACAGCTGGAACTGACAACCGGAAGCGGCAGCGACAAGCCACTATAAATGCCGGAGGAAAGATCACAGAAGCGCTTCACAGGAGGCTCCCAAGCACTGAAGATGTCACCTAGACAGGGGACGAAACGTCTGCAACACAAATTCCCAGCTCGGCGAACAGAACCACAACAACGAGCATCCGAGCTACAAATCTTCTCCCAAACTTTGACCAAGGAAACTACAGGGAATGGGCACAATTGAACTGTGGAGCTCGTTCAAGGAACAGCTACTGCGTGTCCTTGATAAGTAGATACCCGTCAGGCAGGGAGGAAGAGGTCGAGCCAGGGAACTTTGGAAGCCAGGAAAGACCTAAAGAGAGCGCTAAGAAAAGCCAGGAGGGACATGAGAAGACTTTGGCAGGTAGGATCAAGGAAAATCCTAAAGCTTTCTACAGCTATGTCAGGAATAAAAGAATGACTAGAGTAAGATTAGAGCCTGTCAAGGACAGTAGTGGGAAGTTGTGCTTGGAGTCAAAAGAGATAGGAGAGGCACTAAATGAATACTTTTTGTCCGTACGCACGCAGGAAAAAGACAATTTTGACAATACTGAAATACAGGCTATGAGACTAGATGGGGCTGAAGCTCATAAGGAGGTGGTGCTAGCAATTCTGGAAAGTTTAAAAATAGATAAGTCCCCTGGGCCAGATGGGATTTATCCTAGGATTCTCTGCAAGGCTAGGGAGGAGATTGCACAGCCTTTGGTTTTGGATCTTTATATCATCATTGTCTACAGAAAGAATGCCAGAAGACTGGAGGATAACAAATGTTGCCCCCTTGTTCAAGAAGAAGAGTAGAGACAACCCTGATAATTATAGACCTGTGAGCCTTACTTCGGTTGTGGTGAAGTGTTGGAAAGGATTATAAGAGAGAGGATTTATAATCATCTAGAGAGAAATAAGTTGATTAAGGATAGTCAACATGGTTTTGTGAAGGGTAGGTCTTGCCTTACAAACCTTATTGAGTTCTTTGAGAAGGTGACCAACGAGGTGGATGAGGGCAAAGTGGTTGATGTTGTGTATATGGATTTCAGCAAAGCTTTTGATGAGGTTCCCCACAGTAAGCTGTTGCAAAAAATACGGAGGCTTGGGACTGAGGATGATTTAGCAATTTGGATCAGAGGGTGGGAAATATTCATCCTGGAGTTCAGTTACTAGTGGTGTACCACAAAGATCAGTTTTGAGGCCACTGCTGTTTTTTCATTTATATAAATGACCTGGATGAGGGCATAGAAGGATGGGTTAGTATTTTTGCAGATGACACTAAAGTCAATGGAGTTGTGGACAGTGCAGAAAGATGTTGCAGATTCCAGAGGGACATAGATAAGCTTCGGAGCTGGGCTGAGAGGTAGCAAATGGAGTTTAATGCAGAAAAGTGAGGTGATTCACTTTAGAAGGAGTAACAGGAATACAGAGTACTGGACTAATATTAAGATTCTTGGTAGTGTGGATAAGGAGAGAGATCTTGGTGTCCATGTGCATAGATCCCTGAAAGTTGCTACCCAGGTTGATAGGGTTGTTAAGGCAGCATACAATGTGTTAGCTTTTATTAGTGGAGGGATTGAGTTTTGGTGCCATGAGGTCATGTCACAGCTGTACACAACTCTGGTGCAGCAGCACTTGGAGTATTGCATACAGTTCTGGTCGCTGCATTATAGAAAGGATGTGGAAGAATTGGAAAGTGTGCAGAGGAGATTTACCAGGACGTTGTCTGGTATGGAGGGAAGGTCTTATCAGGAAAGGCTGAGGAACTTGAGGCTGTTTTCGTTAGAGAGGAGGTTAAGAGGTGACTTAATAGAGGCATACAAGATGATCAGAGGGTTAGATAGGGTGGACAGTGAGAGTCTTTTTCCTCAGATGGTGATGACTAGCATGTAGGGACATAGCTATAAATTGAGAGGTGATAGATATAGGACTGTTGTCAGAGTTAAGTGCTTTACTCAGAGTAGTAAGGGCGTGGAATGCCCTGCCTGCAACAGTAGTAGACTCACCAACTTGAAGGGCATTTAAATTGTCATTGGATAACTATATGAATGATAATCTAATAGTGAAGGTTAGATGGGCTTCAGGTCAGTTCACAGGTTGGCACAACAGATGGCCAAAGGGCCTGTACTGCTCTAAAATAGCCTGATCACTGGTTGGATTCACAACACATTGTTCCAGGAAACCATCACAAATAGACTATGAATTCTTCCTCTGCCAATATGATTCTCCCAATCTATACAAAGATTAAAATCCACGACTAATATATTAAACTTGTTACTTCATTACCTCCTGACTTAATTTCTGTCCTACTGTGCAGCTACTAGGAGACCTATAGATTAGTCTTACCAGAGTCATCTTCACTTTTTTTTAAAACTATCACCTGTTCAGATTCTACATCTTCCAATTCAAGATCATTTCTTCCTGTCATACGTATTCCATCCCATACCAACAATGCTACCCTTCCCTTTCTGCCTGTCCCTTCAACAGTCACATTTGCCTAAATATTTAATTACCAGCTTTGATCTCCTATATGTATTTCTCTGCAATGGTTATATGAATGTATTCATTAACAGTATTTGTGTCATTAATTCATTAACTTTTGTTCCAAATTCCACATACACTCAAGTAAAGAGCCATTTCTCTCTCTCCCCCCACCATCCAAATACAGTAAAGGGGATAAGAGATCATTCCACACTAGATTAGTTTAACATTTGATTATTTATCAATTTGTCAACCAGTCAACCTCACATTCCACCATCAAAATTAGGTGCAATAGAAATCTTAAAGAAAAACAATCAGATAAGGTAACATGTGGCAATAATTTTACATTTGAGTGTAAGTTGCATTAACCAAAGGGTGTACAAACAAATTAGATACTCAAATTGAAGAGGAATGTGGCTTGAAGTTTCTGGAAACAACAGTTTCCAGTATCCCCACATACCAACATAAGCGACATCAAACTAACCTCATTAGACAGGTGATCAGAATTGTGATGTTCCCAACAAGTCAAGCACAAAAATCTATATTTGGCTCAATGTCATTGTCTGCATAGGAACACCTTAATGCTGACCTTTTAGATAATCCTAATTGTTAAATTCTCACTAATCATCTACATTTAATTCATACAGTGTGGAAACAGGCGATTGAGCCCATCAAGTCCACCAACCCTATGAAGAGTAAGCCACCGAGACCTATTCCCCTACCCTATATTTCCCCTGACTAATGCACCCAACCTATATATCCCTGAGCACGATGGGAAATTTAGCATGGCCAGTTCACCTAACCTGCACATCTTTGGACTTTTAACACATTGGGACATATATTCCCTTGATACAAATCTATTTAATTATTGTATTTCGATGATTGGTGCATCGTTTATTTTCAAGTATGGTCTGTCACTGAGGTCCCAACTATTCCAGGAAAAAAGTAAAATTTATGCAAATCAACAAATCTGGCAATGAAAAATGAAGTAGAATCTCTAATTTGTAGTTTACAGGTAACGAGCCAAGAGATGAAGATTTCTTGGGTTAATTTAAACTGCATAAATCAGCTTTGAATTTGTGCGTTGCTGCAAATTTCACAGAGGTTTTGACAACAGTAAGAGTCATAGAGATGTACTTTAATAACATTTGCAGTTATCAAATTGCAGAGGCTGCAGTGAGATTACTACACTATTCTGATTAACCAAAAGCCTTTTCAACCCGCACTATTCAAAAGAATTTGGATTTCTGCCCAAAATTAAAATAAAAATGCTGGCTCCAAGCCTCATTGAATGACTTTTGCAGTGAAACGGCAGAACTGTATACATTTTTTGGTGATGGAGCAAACCGCAGCGTTTAAAAAAATTCCAACATAAAATGCACAGCCAAACAGAAAACAGGGAATTTAATATTTGAAAATAAACACAGCATCTTTTAGCCCAAGAACAATCAGGCATCTTTTAAAAAATAAAACACAAACAGGTCGCAGGTGAATAGAATTAGTCACCACAGTAAATGAATTAGAGGCCGGCCTGATACGCTGATGGATATTAGACAGACTTATGCCCAGAGAATCTCTCACATCATTTGCAATCACAGTGGTGATTACCCAGTAGTGGGCGAGCACCCCTCCCACGGGAAATTTAATCCACAGCTTTTCTTCACTTTTTTTTTTAAGATGAGCAACATCTCCAAAGCAGCACGCCTAGTTTCAGCTTGGTCATAAACCACGGAAAGCTGCTACAGCAATACATTTCCAAAACAGGAACAAAATAAAATAAAAGCTACTTTAAAAATTCTAAGTTTATATCAACAGTATCCTCCATAACTCCGCACAGCAGCAACAAACTGCAAGCTTAAGAGGAAGATTATATGGAGCACAGCCATTTTCCATGACACAAATAGTTCCTGCATAATGTGGTCCAGATTAACTCTTGGTTATACAGGTCTTAAATAATTGTCATTTGATATTTTGCCTAGAATTTAATTTGATTCCACACAAAAATGGAACGTTAAAGAAATCACTAACCAAAGATACATTTATATTTTCAAAACTAGAGGCTTGCAATTTAACACAGATATTAGGGTTATATTCTAGTTTTTGCTAAATTGCATGACTCAACTCACAAACACAGATGGCTAGGTGAATTTCATCAACTCCCACTCAATCTCAAATACTTCATTATTACATTTATTCCTTCTAATCAGATGTAACTTTTTCTATTCAGCCAACTCATCATGATTTAAGGTTTAGAAAGAAAATAGCAAGTAAACCAATTTTTTAAAAAGCCACGCAAAACAACTTTGATTTTTATGAAAAAATTCTGCCATTGATTTAACATGGACTTCTCATCCATAAATGTCAATGGTCTGTTAATATTAATAATACAACGTTTGCACATACTCCAACTTACAGTGGATTTGCAGCATTCCCTTTTCAGCAATTGCAGAGGTACCCCTTTAGAGTTTAAAATATAAACAAGTTAGGAGTTTACCATTCCAAGTATGTAACAAGTTTCAGTTCATGTACCAGTTTCCCATTTCTAACAAAATCAGTAAAATATTGCACAGCCAACCAAACTACATTTCCAAAAACTGTTTCCAGATCAATTCTGGGACTGCATATTCTTCCACACCCAAGCTAAATCAGCCAAGGAATACAAACCATTTTCTGATGCACATTATGGAATGTGTTAGAAAAGTCCATAAATGTTATAAAACAAAAGCATTGCTATCACTTAGAAGTGCTGTGACAATCTCACCAGTATTTTTTGAAACAAAATATTTGGGAATGCGCTGCAAGATCTCCTATTCCAAAATTAAAGAACATTTCAGTTCTTTTGTAATATTAAAAGATCAAATGGGAATATCTCTCTGGTCATTAATGCAATATTAAAAGGGTTAAACTGCACTGTCTTTGGGCAGGGATGACAATCATGAAGAATGTGGATGACTATCCATTATAATTTACACTTGACCGCCATTTGCTATTATTGCCCTGCTATTGTCAAGTTAAATAGTAATTCAATCTCTTCCACCTAGAAATGCTTTCTAGCCAGAGGTATGTCGCACCTGCATTATCTTAGGGAATAAAGGAGTCAGGAAATCATCTGCATAACAATTCCCCAGGATTAGGGTATTAGCATTTGCATTAATTCAGAGGATGATCTCATTCTACCATTGTACAGGGTGTAACATGCGACTGAGGGCTATCTTGAGTGGCATGTGACTGTGAAGGACTGGCCAGAACATCTGTAGGCATGACCAACTGACCAGCATAAAACGAGGTGTGCTTCTTTGTTCAGGGCCTCACTTTGAATCAACCTATGGGCGGCACAGTGGCACAGTGGTTAGCACTGCTGCCTCACAGCGCCAGAGACCCGGGTTCAATTCCCACCTCAGGGACTGTGTGGAGTTTGCACATTCTCCCCATGTCTGCATGGGTTTCCTCCGGGTGCTCCGCTTTCCTCCCACAGTCCAAAGATGTGCTGGTCAGGTGAATTGGCCATGCTAAATTGCCCATAGTGTTCAGTGAAGGGGTAAATGTAGGGGTATGGGTGGGTTGCACTTCGGCGGGTCGGTGTGGACTTGTTGGGCCGAAAGGCCTGTTTCCACACCATAAGTGTGGACATACTTCTGTGTTGGTGAAGCAAGTATTTGACAAGGCTAATATGGCCATGGAACGAAAAGGTTAGACACTAAAAAGCTAAGGTTGTTCATGTTAACGTAACAAAGTATAACCTTATAACCTTGCCATCAACGCTGCTGGATTAATGCACCTACTCAACAGAAACTTTACACAGCAGTTTCAACAGCTATCTGAAGCCTCAATTAGCCTTCAAATGCGTTGATTACTACTTGATATTTCTTCCAAAATCTCAACATCAACTTAACTGATTCAAAAAATTATGCAGAGGCAATTAGCATGTTTTGATAAATTACAGCACTAAAGCAATCCAACTAAGTATTCTATAATTTAACATCAAGTTCAAAAATTAATATGTGGTTAAATTAACTAATCTCAGGTCAGCAGATGGGAGTTAATATATTCTAGTTACACTTAGTTCTCTGCACATTCATGCAGTATTTTGTATTTATTTTAATTTCATTAAACAAATCTCCCTCAGTGTAACTTTGTTATAAAGTTTCAGAAATACTGTCATATGTTCAATTGCCATTCTTAAAAATGCACGACATTTGGAAGACATTAATTCCCCTTTTCAAAGTTCAACTGGTAATGAAGGATCAGATAAGTGCTTAGAAGTCTACTTTAGATTACATGAGTTTTAAACTTCATTTCGGATTGCTTTATGCCTTTAAATGTAACTCCACAGTTGCTTTCAAAGCCTTCAATACCAGATAGAAGGTAGTTTTCAGTGTGTCATGTCTCCAAATAGAATTATGTACCTGCAGCAAACAAATGCAACACTCTATAGAAAGGTGAGCCCCTGATTTTAACTTTGAGAAAAAACACTGCTTTTTCTAATGTTCATTTCCAAAAGGCAAAAGGCCAGAAAAGGCTATCAACCGCTCTGCTGGCTAATGGCCTTCAACACATTAATGCCACTAATCACTCTACCTTTATCTGCTTCTTCTCCCCCACCCTCATCCTCAGCCTCCTGGTCCCAACAGATTTCAAATGCATTGGGAGTCATCATCCAGGGTAACTGTTCCTCAACCTCCAATCATAGTTTCTCTCCCTTCACATTTGCTGTTCCTGCAGTCAAAGATTCTGTCTCCAAGAGTCAGCAAGAGCAGAAGGCAAGAAAACTGTGATTATAGGAGCTGGAACAGCAAACATGGGAAAGACAGAATCTGTGACTGAATGTGACACTCAGATTCTCTCTCACTCATTTTTTAATTACAATCATCTACTTTATTCATACAAATATCTTTAGATACATAGTGACTTGCACTCTCACATTGCTGTTCCTCTAATCAAACCTGTGCATTGTTTTCCCACATGCAGCCATTCAGATATAATGTATGGTGGGGGGGGGCATTCTTCATTTTTTTTTGCCACCATCTTTAATTTTTCACAGCCCAGTTGTGAACTTTCCATGGCAAATATGTCCATCATCACACTGCATTTTGAACTCTGACATTCCTTCTGCGATCTAAACCACATAACAATTAATGTAAAAAAAGACAAAAATCACACAACACCAGGTTATCATCCAAAGGTTTAATTAGAAGCACTAGCTTTCGGAGCGCTGCTCCTTCATCAGGTGGTTGTGGAGTACACAATTGTAAGACAGAATTTATAGCAAAAGTTTACAGTGTGATGTAACTGAAATTATACATTGAAAAATACTTTAATTGGTTGTTAAGTCTCTCATCTGTTAAAATGACCATGTTAGTTTATCTTTTTTCATATGTAAAAAAGACAAGTACTTTAAAGAAGCATTTGACTGCACCAGCATTCTAATAATTACCCTGAAATAAACAGTGCATCTGTGATTTTTCTTTTGCAAGCACCAACCTATCTGCTATCATGTAATTTAAAATTAAACATAG